>NC_092721.1:117624646-117824177 GCF_047496885.1 Scyliorhinus torazame
TCTGTGAAGCACTCTGGAATGTTTTATTAAAAGTGCTATATCAATACATGTTGTTGAAAGGATGTGCCATATATGTGGAAATAATTGCAGTTGTCTGTCGAGAATGAATTGGCTGCTAAAGTTACAGTCTTCAGTAAACTGGGAACCTCTTGATGCAGAGCTCAATTTGGGTAGGTTAGAAAGTGGCACGGATAACCTAGCAGGTAACAGGAGTTTTAAGTCGCAATACAGATGCACGGAACCATTTTGATTATTGATATTTTGACTAATTCACTGGGAGGACAACAATTTATGCCGTTTGAGTTCAGTAGTAGTCATAAATAAAGTTGCAGGAAAATGTTTTAATGAATGAACAATAGAAACCCTTAGGGCAAATTACTTTCACATTCCAAATTGTTTTTAAAAAAAAAAAAAAAAAAAGTTGGTGTATAATTTACAACCAAGATATTGCAGTATCGTACTACACTAATTGTGTTCACTCTAAACTTGCCATACCTGTAAAATGCTGCTTGGAAGTTTAGCTTTTCATGTTTCATGAGGTGCATTCGATCATGAATTTTTTGGAGTACAAAAAATTACTCTTGGGTACCCGAGGCTTAAAATAAGGAGTACAAGCTGGAAGGTCAAAGATAGGTAAGAAATCAATTTGTGAAGAGGTCATAAGGAATCTGCAAAGAGACATGGGTTAAGTGAGTGGACAAACATTTGAGTATAATGTGTAAAAATGTGAACTTGTCCACTTTGGTTATGTCATTTAAATGGAGAGTGATTGCAGAACTCTGTGGTACAAAGGGATGGGTGTCCTGGTACATGAATCTCAAAAGTTAGTATGCAAGTACAGTAAGTGATTGGGAAGGCAAATGGCATGTTGTTTATTGCAAAGGGAATTGAGTATAAAATTAAGGAAGTTTTGCTATAGTTGTACAGGGCATTGGTAAAACCGCATCTGGAATATTGTGTACAGTTTTAGACTCCTTATTTATGAAGGAATAGAATTCTATTGAAGGCAGTGCAACGAAGATTCACCAAGCAGATTATTGGGATGAAGGAGCTGTCTTATGAGGATAGGTTGGACAGGTTTGGCCTGTAGCCATTGGAGTTTAGAAGAATGAGAGATGATTCTATTGAAACATTTAGGATCCTCTGGAGACTTGACAAGGTGGATGCCAAAAGGATATTTCCCTTTGTTGAGGAGCCTAGAACTAGGGGGGCACAGCTTAAAAATAAAAGGTCTCCCGTTTAAAATGCAGCCACATAATTTTTTTTGTGTTGTTAATCTGTGAAAGTCTCTTCCTGAGCGAACAGTGGAGGCAGGGTAATTGAATATCTTCAAGGCTGAGTTATATTCTTTAAAAAAAAAAACAATTTTTTATTAAGGTTTTCATAAAATATCAATAACAAAATGAAAAAGGAACCCAACAGGATTAAGTACAAAACACGGTCTAGAAAAGCAACCCTCTCTCTCCCTCCCCCTGTACATAAATAATAAATTAACGTTAACACCCCGACTTAACACAACTGGTATATACACCCTCTTGACTGACGAGTCAAAGGGTATGGGGGTAGACAGAAAATTGAAGTAGAGGCAGAGCCAGGTCATCCATGATCATATCAAATGGTGGAGCAGGCTTGAGGTGCCGCATGGCCTACTCCTGCTCCAAATTCTGACGTTCATATATATTCTGGAATTAAAAGTCTAATGACCATTGTCGATTGTTGTAAAACCCCATTTGATTCATTAATGCCCTTTAGGGAAGGGCTGCCGCCCTTAACTGACTGGTCTGGCCTACATGTGATTCCAGATCCACAACAATATGGTTCACTCTTAACTGCAAGGGGAATAAGGAATGGCCCAGCCAGTGATGCCCACATCCAATGAACGAATAAAAACATTTATTTAGTTGCTGAAAATTTGTGCAGAAATGGTACTAGAGTTCAATTAGTATGAATAGTCAATGATTTTGTTGATTTCTGTTTGCATAAAACCTGAAGCATAAATAGTTATTTTGGGATCCAAATGAAGAACTGTGACAACTTCCATCCCGTCCTTGAACATCAAGTTAATATTAGTATGTCTTGTAGGAATGTTAATTTAGTATGTATTTTTATCTATATTAAACACAACGTGACATTAGAAAATTTTGTTTCTGCCTTTTGTTTGTAGAAATTAGATCCGTACAGCTTGCATTGGTATTGTATTACTCCTCTAAGGACACATGGTTGCTGAAGTCTCAACAGTAGACCAATATGGCGTGAAAGTAATTTTCTTTAAAGGAATTGAGGCTGGATTGTTGCACTGCATGTTAATATCTTTACAGTTTTGTATATTTTTAATTATAATATAGGAAATATATATGAAACCAATTGTTCCAAATTTTAGATTATTTTAAAATTCATTTGGTTTGTGTGGTTGATGCAGACTAACAGCTTTGTTGGCGTTGTGAATGGTGCATATGAAGGATGTCAAAAATGTGACTTGAGCAGCAGCAATAGTGTAGTGTTCTAATAGTTTTTACAATAGAATACAACACAAGTGAGAGGAAATGCTAAATATAAATCAAGTAAAGTCGGCATAGTCCCAGATGACCATGGGCTGCTTTCCCCTTTTGAGGGGAGAGCTAACTTGGTGATTTAACCTGAGGATCACCACCTCGGGCAAGGGGCAAGATTGAGAAGGCGGGGCAAGATTGAGAAGGCGGGACTTTCATGAATAACCTCAGCCAGTATAGGGATTGAACCCATACTACACTCTACATCACAAACCAGCTGTCCAGCCAACTAAACTGAGTTGTTTGTTTAACAATTGACAAGTAAGCATAGGCCCTATTTACAATAAGAATATTATCTCCGCCTGTGACCAGAAGGTTATAGGTTTGAATTTTCCTGTTATTGGCAAAGTTATTTGGCAATTCCTACACATCTGGTTATCTGAGACGCATTAAGTGTTCCAGGGTTCCCAAATGGAACAGGATGTGAAAGGGAAATTTGTTGACACATTTATTAGAGTTCCTTGAGAATGTAATGAGTGGGGTGGGTAAAGGGGTACCAGTAAATATGTACTTGGATTTCCAAAAGATGTTTAGTAAGGTTCCACATAGGGGTAATATATTAGCAATGGGTGGCGGATTGGCTAACTGACAGGAAATGTACTGGATAAATGGGTAATTTTCAGGTTGGTTTGGAAGTCAGTCACTAGTGCAGTGCCATAGGGTTCAATGTGGGGCCTCAACTATTTTACTCTATATTAATGGCTTGGATGAAGGAAAATAATGTATTCTAGCCAAATGTTTGGATGATACAAATATAGGTGGAAAAGCATGCTGTGAGGAGGATGCAAAGGGGTATAGAGAGGTTTAGTAGATGGGCAAAACAAACGGCAGATGGGTATAATTTAGGAAAACCAGAGATTATTCACTTTGGGAGAAAGAATAGAAGAGCAGCATATTATTTAAATGTAACTAGGCTGCAGAATGCTGTGGTACAGAGAGATCTGGTGTCATAGAATTTGCAGTGCAGAAGGAGGCCATTCAGCCCATTGAGTCTGCACTGGCCCTGAGAGCACCCTACTTAAGCCCATGCCTCCACCCTATCACCATAACTCAGCAACCCCATCTAACCTTTTGGACACTAAGGGGCAATTTAGCATGGCCGATCCACCTAACCTGCACATCTTTGGACTGTGGGAGGAAACTGGAGCACCCGGAGGAAACCCACGAAGACAGGGGGAGAAAGTGCATACTGCATACACAGTCACCAAGGTCCCTGGAGCTGTGAGGCAGCAGTGCTAACCACTGTGCTGCCCCTCCTTGTACATGAATCATAAAGGTTGGCATGCAAGTAATTATGAAGGCCAATGGAATGCTGGCCTTTATTGCAAGGGGATTTAAGTAGAAAAGTAGGGAATTGGTGAGACAGGGCATTGGTGAGACAATTGTACAGTTTGGGTTTCACTTCAGGGGATACTTAGGTTAGAAGTAGCCTCGGAGAAGGTTCATTAGGATGATTCCTGGGATGAAGGGATTGTCTTATGAGGGAAGGTTATGTAGGTTGGGCCTATACTCCATGGAGTTCAGATGAATGCAAGGTGATCTTATTGAAACATAGGATTTGAGGGTGCTTGGCAGGGTAGATGCTGAAAGGATATTTTCCCTCGTGGGAGAAGGGAGAACTAGGGGGCACTTAAAAAAAAAAAAAAAAAAAAAAAAAAAAAATTGATGATAGAAACAAAGGGAAATTGCTTTCCTGAGGATCATTAATCTTTCAAATTCTCTTCCAAAGACAGCAGTAGAGGCTTGCACACTTCAATATATTCAAGGCTGAGTTACGAAGATTTTTGATTTTCAAGGGAGTCGGGAGGTACGTCGGGGACAGGCAGGAAGGTCATCTATGATCTTTTTGGCTGAATTAGGCCAAAAGGCCCTCTCCTCCAATTTCTTATGATCTCAATTTGGGGCTACAGTTGGCCTTTGTAGTTGACCTGTGGGAGGGAATGATTCAACCAGCCAAATGTTAATATTAAGTTGAATTCACTATGCATACACCAGATAATATGAATTCTCTACTTCAAAATAGAATTTTACCAATTACATTGTTATTGTCATGCTCTTGAATGCTATCGAAAGGACAGGCAGATGGGCAAAGGGGGCGTGGTTGCATTGTTACTAAGATATGAAGTTAAATTGATAGCAAGGAGCGATATTGGATCAGAAGGCATAGAATCTGTGTGGGTAAAGTTGAAGAATCGCAAAGGTAAAATGACCCTGATGGGAGTTATGTACAGGCCCCCTAGCAGTAGTCAGGATGTGGGGCAGAGAATAATCAGGGGATAGAAAAGCCATGTAAAAAAGGCAATAATACTGCGGGGGAACCATCGATTTGAGCCAGGGAAGTGGGATGGAGATTTTCGGAGATTGGAGGAGAAGGGGATTAAGACACTCAAAGATTTGTTTCTTGGGGGTCGGTTTGTGGAATTGAAGGAGCGGAGAGAAAATTATGGGCTGGAGCAGGGGGCAATATTTAGATACATGCAGGTTCAAGACTTTGCCAGAAAGGAGATACAGAGCTTCCCAGTTGAGCCGGCTTCCACATTGCTGGAGGAGGTGCTGACGACGGGGGGACTGGAGAAGGGGGTAGTACCAGTGGTTTACGGGGCTATTTTGGAGGAGGAGAAGGTGCCGCTAGAAGAGATCAAGGCGAGTTGGGAGGGTATGGAGGAGGAGTTCTGGTGTGAGGTGCTCCGGAGGGTGAACGCCTCCACCTCGTGTGCGAGGTTGGGGCTGATACAGCTGAAGATAGTGTATCGAGCACACCTTATGAGGCGAGGATGATCCTGCTCTTTGAGGAGGTAGAAGATGTGCGGGGGGCCGCCCGCAAACCACATTCGTATGTTTTGGTCCTGTCCAAAGCTGGACAATTGCTGGAAGGAGATTTTTAGGGTAATCTCTAAAGTGGTGCACGTGAAACACGACCCGGGCCCTAGGGAGGCCATATTCGGGGTGTTGCACCAGCTGGGGTTGGAAATGGGTGCGGAGGCAGATGTTGTAACCTTTGCCTCATTGATCGCCCGAAGGCAGATCCTGTTAGGGTGGAGATCAACCTCTTCACCCTGTGCCTTGGCGTGGCGGGGGGGACGTGCTGGCATTCCTGACGCTTGAAAAAGCAAATTTGAAATGAGGTGAAGGATGGAGTGGTTCTACAATTCATGGGCGTTATTCATTATGCACTTTGGAGAATTGGGCCACATCAGGCAGGTGGGGGAGCGGGGAGGGTTGGGAGGAGAGGGACTATGTGTTGATGGTGACTATGGGTGATTCCTGATTCCTTTTTGTCATTTTGTTTATGTTAACATGCGGGCTAATGTTTGGGATTTGGTGGGAAGATGGGATAATTGTTATTGATATAGGGATTGACATTACATTCGTTACTGATTTATTGTTGTTGGGTGTAAATTTGGGAGAAAATGTGAAAAAGGAGTAGAATAAAAATATTTTTTTAAAAAAAGGTAATAGTACAATAACCATGGGGGACTTCAACATGCAGGTGGACTGGGAAAATCAGGTTTGTAGAGGATCCCAAGAAAATGAATTTGTGAAATGTCTAAGAGATGGTTTTTTGGAGCAGCTTGTGACAGAGCCTGCTAGGGAACAGGCATTTCTGGATTTGGTGATGAGGCAGACTTGATTAGGGAACTTAAGATGAAGGAACCCTTAGGGAGCAGTGACCACAATATGATATAATTTACCCTGTAGTTTGAGGGGGAAAAGCTGCAATCCGATGTAATGGTATTACAATTAAATAAGGGTCACGACAAAGACATGAGGGAGGAGCTGAACAGAGTTGATTGGAAAAGAAGCCTAGCAGGGAACACAGTGGAACAGTAATGGCAGGAGTATTTGGGGTTTTTTGGGAGGCACAACAGAAATTCATCCCAAGGAGAAGTAAACCTGCTAAGGGGAGGACAAGGCATCCATGGTTGACGAGGGAAGTCAAGGACAGCATAAAAGCTAAGGAAAAAGCATACAAGGTGGCGAGTATTCGTGGAAAGCCAGAGGATTGGTAAGCCTTTAAAAGCGAGCAGAGGACAACTAAAAAAAAAAAAAGCAATAAGGGGGAGAAGATGAAGTATGAGTGCAAGCTAGCTAGTAATACAAAGGAAGATAGGAAGAGTTTTTTTTTTTTTCAACCTATAAAAGGTAAGAGAGAGGCAAAAATAGACATTGGACCACTGGAAAATGTGGCTGGAGAAGTAATAATAGGAAACAAAGAAATGAATAGGAAACAAAGAGATGGCAGATGAACTGAATAGTTACTCTACATCACCCGTCACGGTGGAAGACATCAGTGGAATGCCAGAGCTCCAGGAGAATCAGGGGGCAGAGGTGAGTGCAGTGGCCATCACTAAGGAGAAGGTGCTGGGAAAACTGAAAGGTCTGAAGGTGGATAAATCACCTGCACTGGATGGACTATACCCCAGGGTTCTAATAGAGATTGCTCAGGAGATTGTGGAGGCATTGGTGATGATCTTTCAGAAATCACTGGAGGCTGGAAGGGTCCCAGAGGACTGGAAAGTGGCTAATGTACCACCCATGTTTAAGAAGGGAGGGAGGCAGAAGACGGGAAATTATAGGCCGGTTAGCCTGACTTAGATCATTGGTGAGATTTTAGAGTCCATTATTAAAGATGAAGTTGTGGAGTACTTGGAAGTGCATGATAAAATAGGACTGAGTCAGCACGGCTTTGTCAAAGGGAGGTCATGTCTGACAAATCTGTTAGAGTTCTTTGAGGAAGTTAGACAAAGGAGAACCAGTGGACATGATTTATTTAGATTTTCAGAAGGCCTTTGACAAGGTGCTGCACAGGAGATTGTTAAATAAGTTAAGAGCTCATGGTTTTAAGGGCAAGATCCTGGCGTGGATGGAGGATTGGCTGACTGGCAGAAGACAGTGGGGATAAAGGGGTCTTTTTCAGGATGGCAGCCAGTGACTAGTGTGCCTCAGGGGTCGGTGCTGGTACCACAACGTTTCACAATATACATCAACGATCTGGAGGAAGGAACTGAAGGCACTGTTGCTGAGTTTGCAGATGATACAAAGATCTGTAGAGGGGCAGGTAGTATTAAGGAAGCAGGTGGGCTGCAGAAGGACTTGGACAAGCTAGGAGAGTGGTCAAATAAATGGCAAATGAAATACAATGTGGAAAAGTGTGAGGTTATGCACTTTGGAAGGAGAAATTTCATAGAATTTACAGTGCAGAAGGCAAATGAAGGCATAGACTATTTTCTAAATGGGAAGATGCTTAGGAAATCAGAAGCACAAAGGGATTTCGGGTGTCCTTGTTCACGATTCTCTTAAGGTTAACGTGCATGTTTAGTCGGCAGTTGGGAAGGCAAATGCAAATTTAGCATTCATGTCGAGAGGGCTAGAATACAAGAGCAGGGATGTACTTCTGAGGCTATATGAGGCTCTGGTCAGACCCCATTTCGAGTATTGTGAGCAGTTTTGGGCCCTTGTGTTTAAGGAAGGATATGCTGGCCTTGGAAAGGGTCCAGAGGAGGGTCCACAAGAATGATCCCTGAAATGAAGAGCTTATCGTATGAGGAATGGTTGAGGACTCTGGGGCTGTACCTGGAGTTTAGAAGGTTGAGGGGGGGATCTTATTGAAACTTGCAGGATACTGCATGGCCTGTATAGAATGGATGTGAAGAGGATGTTTCCACTTGGAGGAAAAACTAGAACCAGAGGACACCATCTCAGACTAAAGGGACAATCCTTTAAAACGGAGATGAGGAGGAATTTCTTCAGCCAGAGGGTGGTGAATCTGTGGAACTCTTTGCCGCAGAAGGCAGTGGAGGCCAAATCACTGAGTATCTTTAAGACCGTGATCAATATGTTTTTATCAATAAGGGGATCAGGGGTTATTGGGAGAAAGCAGGAGAATGGGGATGAGAAAAATATCAGCCATGATTGAATGGCGGAGGAGACTCGATGGGCCGAGTGGCTTAATTCTGCTCCTATGTCTTATGGTCTTATTTCTTTCATAAATTTGATATTGGACAATCGTCATACAATTAATGTATACTTAAGATTCTGCTTATTTCAAAAGGTCTTAAGCATATTATATAACCATGCACAATTAATTTCAAGTCATGACCAATAAAAGATTTGTGTGAGTTACCATTCAGTTTTTGGATCATTTGAACCTCTGATTTTTTAAAAATTACATTAATATATTTGCCCCCAAAGATGGCGTTTAACAGAATAATGAGTGGACAGTAGATTGTGATTTACTGGCAGTTTTTTCCTGATCCCTGGCAGTGGTATCTATTTTGCATTCTTCCAACAAGTTTGTTAGAGGACATTTGATGAGGATTAATAATTCTGTTGGCATTAGATCATTGGGTTTGAATACTGAAACCAGTGATGGCAGAAATCCAGCAAGAGATATGATGTTGGTAGTGTTTGCTTTCTGTTCTTGCTGTACAATAATGTTTTTCCTCGTATATCCATTATGACTGAGTTAATGTTTATTTTTGTAACGCAAGTTGCTCACCTGTGCACGGTAGGTATCGAGTGCAGTTTTGTGTGAAAACATATGCATGTAGAATATAAAATATGTTATTGTAGACAATATGTATGTATGAATTGGATACTTGAAAATCATGGCCCAGACCTTCCGAAATGGGGGGTGGGGGAGACTCACCTTAGGCTGTTGATGAGTGTTGGGACTCGGAGTCCCAACATGCACACAATTGTGGTATTTGTACAGGATGCTTCGACTCTGATTGCTAGTTTTACCTTGCTCTGATTGCTCTGCGATTCCCATGGTAGTGGATGAAATGGCCAGAGCTGTGCAGATTTGGTTTGTTTGCCCTATACCGTTGCTGGTTTTTACATGGATTTACATGGAGGTTTACATAGCAGATACAAGGCCCGTGTAACAAATAAATCCGCTCCGCCCTGGGAAGTGCTCAACCCCTCCCGCACGCCTTCTGACTCGCTTTCTGGAAACCTTACTCCAGTGTGGCTGATGCCAGCAGAGTCATCGTTGTCAGGAAGTGGCCGCGGGATGTGGGGATGTTCAGCATTCTTGAGGGGGTGTGGGAGGGAGGTGAGCATAGTCGGTGAAGAGGTTGTGCATTGTTGGGGTTGATAACTTAATTTAAAACCGTGTAATCAGTGAACTGAAGGCAGCACTTATGTCTTCAGTTCGTAATGAGAAAAGGAGGCATGGCTGCAAGGAAATTATACTCAACAATTGGACTCCTGACTCCCTGGTGGAGCTGAGATTGGACCATGTGAAGGCTCTAGTGTGAAATAGTTAGTGGGTAGATTAAATCACATACCGTATTGGATGCACGCGTCTGCTGACTGGAAGATCTGGGCCATCATCTGGGCATAGTGGTATTGTCATTGGACTAGTAACCCAGAGAGTAAAGCTCTGGGGACTGGGTTCAAATCTCACCGTGGCAGGTGTTTAATGATGACCATGAAACATTGTGATTGTCGTAAAAGCCCAGCTGGTTCACTAATGTCCTTTTTAGGGAAGGAAATTTGCCATCCTTGCCTGGTCTGGCCTCCAGGTGATGCCGGGTTCACAGCAATGTGGTTGGCTCTGAAATGACCCAGCAAGTCACTCCGTTCAAGGGCAGTTAGGCATTGGGAAAGAAATGCTGGCGTAGCCAGCGATGTCCACATCCATGGATGATTAAAAATAGAAGATAAGTAAGGAGTTCTCGTTTTTCTCCTATGTCCATAAAATCTACTCGCGAATAGACTTTTTTTGTGCTGGGAAGGGCGTTGATCCCGAAGGTGAGGGGAACGGAGTATACGGCTATAGCCATTTCGGATCACGCTCCACACTGGGTAGACTTGGAGATAGGGGAGGAAACAGGAGGGTGCCCACCCTGGAGAATGGACATGGGACTAATGGCAGATGAGGGGGTGTGTCTAAGGGTGAGGGGGTGCATTGAAAAGTACTTGGAACTCAATGATAATGGGGAGGTCCAGGTGGGAGTGGTCTGGGAGGCGCTGAAGGCGGTGGTTAGAGGGGAGCTGATATCAATAAGGGCACATAAAGGGAAGCAGGAGAGTAAGGAACGGGAGCGGTTGCTGCAAGAACTTTTGAGGGTGGACAGACAATATGCGGAAGCACCGGAGGAGGGACTACAGGGAAAGGCAAAGGCTACAAGTAGAATTTGACTTGCTGACTACGGGCACTGCAGAGGCACAATGGAGGAAGGCACAGGGTGTACAGTACGAATATGGGGAGAAGGCGAGCAGGTTGCTGGCACACCAATTGAGGAAAAGGGGAGCAGCGAGGGAAATAGGGAGAGTGAGGGATGAGGAAGGAGAGATGGAGCGGAGAGAGTGAATGGAGTGTTCAAGGCATTTTATAAAAAATTATATGAAGCTCAACCCCCGGATGGGAGGGAGAGAATGATGGGCTTTTTGGATCGGCTGGAATTTCCCAAGGTGGAAGAGCAGGAAAGGGTGGGACTGGGAGCACAGATCGAGGTAGAAGAAGTGGTGAAAGGAATTAGGAGCATGCAGGCGGGAAAGGCCCCGGGACCGGGTGGATTCCCAGTCGAATTCTATAGAAAATATGTGGACTTGCTTGCCCCGGTATTGACGAGGACCTTTAATGAGGCAAAGGAAAGGGGACAACTGCCCCCGAGTATGTCTGAAGCAACGATATCGCTTCTCTTAAAGAAGGAAAAGGACCCGCTACAATGCGGGTCCTATAGACCTATTTCCCTCCTAAATGTAGATGCCAAGATCCTGGCCAAGGTAATGGCAATGAGAATAGAGGAATGTGTCCCAGGGGTGGTCCACGAGGACCAAACTGGGTTTGTGAAGGGGAGACAGCTGAACACTAATATATGGAGGCTGTTAGGGGTAATGATGATGCCCCCACCAGAGGGGGAAACGGAGATAGTAGTGGCGATGGATGCCGAGAAAGCATTTGATAGAGTGAAGTGGGATTATTTGTGGGAGGTGTTGAGGAGATTTGGTTTTGGAGAGGGGTATGTTAGATGGGTGCAGCTGGTGTATAGGACCCCGATGGCGAGCGTGGTCACGAATGGAAGGGGATCTGCATATTTTCGGCTCCATAGAGGGACAAGGCAGGGATGCCCTCTGTCCCCATTATTGTTTGCACTGGCGATTGAGCCCCTGGCGATAGCGTTGAGGGGTTCCAAGAAGTGGAGGGGAGTACTTAGAGGAGGAGAAGAACACCGGGTATCTTTGTATGCTGACGATTTGTTATTATATGTGGCAGACCCGGCAGAGGGGATGCCAGAAATAATGCGGATACTTGGGGAGTTTGGGGATTTTTCAGGGTATAAATTGAACATGGGGAAAAGTGAGTTGTTTGTGGTGCATCCAGGGGAGCAGAGTAGAGAAATAGAGGACCTACCGTTGAGGAAGGTAACAAGGGACTTTTGTTACCTGGGGATCCAGATAGCCAAGAATTGGGGCACATTGCATAGGTTAAATTTAACGCGGTTGGTGGAACAAATGGAGGAGGATTTCAAGAGATGGGATATGGTATCCCTGTCACTGGCGGGGAGGGTGCAGGCGGTTAAGATGGTGGTCCTCCCGAGATTCCTCTTTGTGTTTCAGTGCCTCCCGTTGGTGATCACGAAGGCTTTTTTAAAAAGGATCGAAAAGAGCATCATGGGTTTTGTGTGGGCCGGGAAGACCCCGAGAGTGAGGAAGGGATTCTTACAGCGTAGCAGGGATAGGGGGGGGCTGGCACTCCCGAGCCTAAGTGAGTATTATTCGGCCGCTAATATTTCAATGGTGAGTAAGTGGATGGGAGAGGAGGAGGGAGCGGCGTGGAAGAGATTAGAGAGGGCGTCCTGTAGGGGGACTAGCCTACAGGCTATGGTGACAGCCCCATTGCCGTTCTCACCGAGGAACTACACCACAAGCCCGGTGGTGGTGGCTACACTGAAGATTTGGGGACAGTGGAGACGGCATAGGGGAAAGACTGGAGCCTTGGGGGGGTCCCCGATAAGAAACAACCATAGGTTTGCCCCGGGGGGAATGGATGGGGGATATGGAATGTGGCAAAGAGCAGGAATAACGCAACTGAAAGATCTGTTTGTGGATGGGAAGTTCGCGAGTCTGGGAGCGCTGACCGAGAAATATGGGTTGCCCCAAGGGAATGCATTCAGGTATATGCAACTGAGGGCTTTTGCGAGGCAACAGGTGAGGGAATTCCCGCAGCTCCCGACACAAGAGGTGCAGGACAGAGTGATCTCAAAGACATGGGTGGGGGATGGTAAGGTGTCAGATATATATAGGGAAATGAGGGACGAAGGGGAGACTATGGTAGATGAACTAAAAGGGAAATGGGAAGAAGAGCTGGGGAGGAGATCGAGGAGGGGCTGTGGGCAGATGCCTTAAGCAGGGTAAACTCGTCGTCCTCATGTGCCAGGCTAAGCCTGATTCAGTTTAAGGTATTACACCGGACGCATATGACTGGAGCACGGCTCAGTAAATTTTTTGGGGTGGAGGATAGGCGTGCGAGGTGCTCGAGAAGCCCAGCGAATCATACCCATATGTTTTGGTCATGCCCGACACTACAGGGGTTTTGGATGGGGGTGACAAAGGTGCTTTCAAAAGTAGTAGGGGTCCGGGTCGAACCAAGCTGGGGGTTGGCTATATTTGGGGTTGCACAAGAGCCGGGAGTGCAGGAGGCGAGAGAGGCCGATGTTTTGGCCTTTGCGTCCCTAGTAGCCCGGCGTAGGATATTGCTAATGTGGAAAGAAGCCAAGCCCCTGGGGGTGGAGACCTGGATAAATGACATGGCAGGGTTTATAAAGCTAGAGCGGATTAAGTTCGTTCTAAGGGGGTCGGCTCAAGGGTTCACCAGGCGGTGGCAACCGTTCGTCGAATACCTCGCAGAAAGATAGACTGAATGGAAAAAAGAAGGCAGCAGCAGCAGCCCAGGATCGGGAGGAGGGGGGGGGGGGGGGAGAGGAGGAACCAGAAGGACTCTCAGGGTTGTTAATATATACTGTATAATATGTATAGGTCGTTGCTACAGATAATTATATATTGGACTGTTAAATTATATTTTTGGAGAGTGTTACTTGTGATAAGGCAGTTGCCAATTAGGGTTAGTTTTCATTTTTGTTATTTATTATTTATTCATTTTCTGTTTATAAAATAGGTCATTGTTATTTGTGTTGTTATAATATTGTGTAAAGGATGCACAGTGTACTGTGTAGGTTGACACAGCATTTTCAATAAAATATTTAAAAAAAAAAAAATAGAAGATAATCAGAAATGCTGTTAAATAATGGTTAAGCATCTAAGCAATATTTGATGGCTTGGCGTAGTGCCTATTTTTGAGTAATACAAAGTAGAACGTTTCCAGATTTGATTCCTGGCTTGTGCAATGGCAATGGATCCTACAGTTCATCATGGTACCAGTACACATACAAAGATCTTTAGCTGTGAGTATCAGGGGTGTGGATGTACGGTGACAGTGTGATTGGGTTTAGTTGTGGTACCAGAGAGTTTGCCAGCACTCACCATCTAATTTCATGCAAAATGCGGAGAGCAACTGTTTGTGGAATTGTGCTTTGAGAAGGAGTATGAAAGAAAATTGGAAAGGAAACGAATTAGAGCAAATAAAGAGCATTTTAAAATTTTAATGACATTGATTAAAGAAATTATTGCACCATATTGAGGTAATCGTAGCTAGTGATTTCTGTTGGATTGTTAGTTGTACAGATTTAAGATCAGATTGTCCAGCTAAGTGAGGAAAACACTTTTCATTTTTACAGAGCACGTGTAGTATTTATTTGTGCCAGAAACCCATAGTTGACGTTGGTATGCAAAATGATTGACTACTCTGACCTCACTTTTGGTGCAATAGGACAATTCCGGCGATGATGATGATGATGATAATGGAGAAGTTTATAATAATAATCTTTATTATTGTCACAAGTAGGCTTACATTAACAATACAATGAAGTTACTGTGAAAATCCCCTAGCCGCCACATTCCGCTGCCATTTCAGGTACACAGAGGGAAAATTCTAAATAAAAGAAATTCAGAATGTCCAATTCACTTAACCAGTCTTTCTGGACTTGTGGGAGGAAACTGGTGTACCCGGAGGAAACCCACGCAGATATGGAGAGAGCATGCAGACTCCGCACAGACAGTGACCCAAGCTGGGAATCGAACCCTAGTCTCTGGCCCTGTGAAGCAACAGTGCTAGCCATTGTGTTACCATACGGCTGACCGATATAATTCTGTGTGTGACTGTGACCGATTCTTGCTCGACTATTCTATGCTTTCTTAAAATTACATATTTTTGTGAAAAACTTTACAGGGTTGAATAAGCTGTGATTTCCTGTACCTTGCCCTGATTTTGAGGCTGTAGTATTTGCAGGTTGATCCATTCAATGTGGGTGTGGCTGGCAGAAAGTGTTAATGACCAGTCTTCGTGGACGATGTAGTCCATGTGGTATAGGTACACCCACAGTGCTGTTCAACAAGGAATTCCAGTGTTTTGACCCAGTATTGATGAAGGAATAGTAATATAGTTCTAAGTTAAGATGATGTAAGCTTTTGAGGGGTAACTTGCATATGGTGGTTTTCCAATGTGTCTGCTGCCCTTGTTCTTCGTAGGTTTGGAAGGTGTTGTCAAAGACACTGTGCCAAGTTGCTGAAGTGCGTCTTTTAAGTGGTACATGCTGCAGCTACAGTGTGCCGGTTCGGGGCGAATGTTTAATGCAGTTGATATGGTACCAAACAAGCGGGCTGCATTATTCTGGATGTTGTTCTTAAATTGTGTTAGAGCTGCATTCATTTAGACATGTTTGGGAGTATTTGTTCTGTCACAGTTCTGTGGATCACAAATTGCCGCAGATCTGAAGTTGCGTGTAAGCTAAATGAGGTGAGAATGGCAAATTTCCTTCCCTAAAGGATATTCGTGAACTACATGGGTTTTTATAACTATCAGTAATCGTTTCATGATCACCATTGCTGATAGTAGCTTCAGCTCCAGATTAAAGGAAAAATTCCACCATGGTGGGATTTGAACCTATGTTCCGAGAGCATTGGGCTGGGCCCGACCGATCCACGTTACCTGAACTTCGCGACACACCATTTTTGCTTACCTTTAATGCGATAGGTGAGCCTGCTTAGTCCTCAATCTCACTTGCTTTGTCATTCAATATTACATTTCTGCTAAGGACTCCAACTGATGATTTAATTCTCGCTGCTTCCTTTGACAAAATGTCAAGAGGTTTGTCCTCTAACTCGCCATGCTTAGTCTTCAAATGTCTTTGAAGTTTTGAGGGTTTTAAGCTTTCATTTGTTAGTACTTCCCTGCACATAACACACATGGGCTTTTCATCTTGATTTGCATTGGCACAATTAATAAAGCCATACCTCAAGAAATCATCTTTTTACTGCTTTGTTCCCGATTTCAGCTTCTTAATGGGTTGCTCATCAGAGACCCTGGAGATCACACCAGCCGTGGACCCTCCTGAGCAGGTCTCTCCAGCAGATTCAGTTGAGACCCTGGCTCTTTTCCTTTATTACAAAATGATCCATCCTCCGTTCTTTACACAGTCCTGTTGATTGCTTGCTAGCACCTACGAAATGGAAGAATCTCTCCCTCGTGATTTTGCGCCAAAAGCACAGACCGCGTGATGGTGATGTCAGTGTATGGGCTGAGCGTGTGACCTGTTCTCTGCCACTGCTTCTGGTGGGAAGATTCTGCTGTTTCTAAAAATAAATTTGGTCCTGGGACAGCGTGGAGGAGGGAGGAGATGGTGTGCCCCTGGGGCTCCGAACCTGCGCACTGCTGGATCCGACTGAGGGGACATGCATGTGTCGGGAGCCGGCAGTCCAAAGCTAAAAGCCGGTCACGGCCGTTGAACGCTTATCCAGTGATCAGGAATGTTCCGATTGATCGCTTCCCGACCCACCCACGGGTTGCGACCCTGAGTTTGAAAAACCCTAAGTTAGAGGAGCTGAGGGCATTTCTTGGCAGTGTTGTTACTTCAAGTAAGTTATATTTTAACTTAATGCTATATTCCTTGAAAATGTTTAAAACTCTGGAAATGTTGAACATGAGTGTAGAGCCCTCATGCTGAGATTATTTTTCTTCCAGCATATGCCCATCTGGTTTTACTTCAACTCAAATGCAGTCGTTATTGTACGAGGTTGTCCCTTAGGCTATATTAGTCTTCAGTCTGGATCCAGATGGTCTTTACTCCAGAATGCCATGGGACATTGTTTCCTGAGTTGATATAAGCTTAAGGATTAACAACCTAACTAGCATGGCTGGTTTATAGAAACAGAAAAATGTAGAGCACTGAAGGAGGCAATACGGCCTATTGTGTCCTTGTCAATTGAAAAAGAGCTATCTAGTTTAATCCCATCTTCGGTCTCTTAACCCATAAGTAGTTAGTGTGTATCCGGGTGTTTTTTTTTTTTTTTTTTTTGAATCAACGCAGTGATGTCCAGACCTCTACCACACTCTGGGTGAAAAAGTGCTCTTCAACTCTTCTTTAATTCTTCTTGCAATTAGTTTAAAATTGTGCCCTCTCCAACCCCAGTTACTGACCACTCCACTGAGTTGCAGTCCACTCTATCTCGGCCCCTTAGAATTATATATACAATTAAATCTCCCCTCAATCTCCTCTCTTCCAAAGAAAACAATCCAGCCTATCCAATCTTTATCACAGCTAAAATTCTCCATTCCTGAATACATCTTTCCAAATCTCTCCTGTACCCTCTTGAGTGTGATTGCACCCTTCCTTAATATGTTGACCAGGACACTATGCCGTACACCATCTGTAGTCTAACTAGTGTTTTGTACAGTTCCAGCATAATTTTCCTGCTCTTAACTGTTAACTTTGATCAGTAAAGTAAGAAGTCTTACAACATGTTGTAAGACTTCTTACTGTGCTCACCCCAGTCCAACGCCGACATCTCCACATCTTGATCAGTAAAGGAAACCTTCCCATAAGCCTTCCTGTTACCTTCAAGGATCTTTGGATGAATATTCCAAGTTCCCTTTGTTCCCTTACACTTAGAATCCTGTATTTTGTATTTCATTGCCTTGTTTGTCCACCTCAACTCCATTTTGTCACACGTTTGAGATTGAATTCTAGTTATTGCTTTTCTGTCCATCTTACTAGACTATTAATAATCTTCCTGCAGTTTCCAGCTTTCTTCCTCGTAATCAAGCCCCCTGCATTTAAGTTTAAATCATTGATGTACCATGAATGGCAAGCGATTTCTGTGCTCAACCCTACAGAACCTACTGAAAGCAAACTTCCAATCACAATTAAAAAAAAAAAAAAAAAACATTGACCATAAACCTTAGCTTCCTGCCGCAAAGCCAATTTTGGATCCTAATTGCCACGTTCCCTTGCATCCCTTGAACCTTTAACTTTCTGACAGTCTGCCGTGTGGGACCGTCAAAAGCTTTGCTAAAATCCGTATGTACTAAATCAAATGTGCTACCATCATTGACCCTTGTTACATCCTCACAAATTAAACAAAGTTGGTCAACATAACTTTTCCTTAACTCCATGCTGACTGTAGTTGATTAATCCGTGCCCCTCCAAAAGATAATTTATATAGTGGCTCAGAACTTTTTTCACAAGTGAGGCTATACCTATAAATTACTTAGACTATCCCTTCTTCCCTTTTTAAACAACAATATAACTTTAGCAGTCCTGCAGTCCACCGGCTACAGGCATAATATCAGAGAGGATTGGAAAATGCTGGTCAGAGCGGCTGATATATATTTATTTGCTTCCTGTAGCAGTTTGGGAGGTCTTTTATCTAGGCCTGGTGGTTAAACCACTTTTGAGGATGCCGAACAGTAATATTTCCCCTCTCGTGTGTATCCAATCCAATATTTCACAATTCTCCTCTTAAACTACAATGTCTGCATTAACTCTCCTTCTGTGAAAGCAGCTGTGAAATGTTAATTAAGATCATGCCAATGCCTTCCATCTCCAGGCACATAGTTGCCTCCCCCCCCACCCCCTAACTAACCTTCCAAACAGTCCGAGGGAGATAGAATGGATCGCGGCTGGTGGAAGGTGTATTAATGTAACAGCGTTTTAGCGGTAGTGATCATAATCAAGTTAGATTTAGAATAGTTATAAGTCGAGAGAAAAGTTTAAAATTGCTGGTCTCCGATCAGACTCTTCAGTCATGCGTGGACCCAAAGAAGGTGAATTCAGTTACAACTTCAGAAACACTTTAATAACGAGGATGGCCAAGAAGATGGCCCAGGACTTGGGAAATCAGACCAGAAGACGGTGCTCCTTTTCCCGGCATACAAGCAGAAACTCAAGCGGGAGAATCCAGCTAAAAAGGTCTTGCAGTGCTGGTCCGAGGAAACAGAAGAGCTCTTACGTGACTGCTTAGAGACAGTGGACTGGTCCATATTTCAGAATTCGGCGACCAAATTAAATGGGTATGCCACCACCATCACAGACTTCATCAGCAAATGTGTGGATGACTGCGTGCCAAAGAAAGCAGTACGTACGTTCCCCAACTGGAAACCATGGCTCAATCGCAAGATTGACTCCCTACTGAAGGACAGATCTGAGGCGTTCAAGGCAGACGACCCTGACCTATACAAGAAATCCAGGTACGACCTCCGCAAAGCCATCCGAGATGCCAAGAGAGAATATCAAACCAAGCTAGAGTCACAGACAGACTCTCGGCGGTTGTGGCAAGGACTAAACAACATAACGGGCTACAAAGCGAAGACGAGCAGTATCTCCGGCAGCAGCGCACCCCTCCCCGATGAACTTGATGCTTTCTATGCTCAGTTCGAGCAGGTAATCAACAATCCGCTGTCACGTGCCCCAGCAGCCCATAACTCGCCCATACCCACCATCACAGCTTCCAATGTATGATCGGCCTTCCTGAAAGTGAACCCTCCGAAGGCGACGGGCCCGGATGGGATCCCTGGTCATGCACTGAGCCTGCGCAAACCAGCTGGCAGAGGTGTTCGCGGACATCTTTAACCTGTCCCTACTCCACTCCGAGGTCCCCACTTGCTTCCAGAAGACCACCATCATACCTGTGCCAAAGAAGAACCAGGCAACGTGCCTCATTGACTACCGTCCGGTGGCCCTGGCTTCAGTCGTAATGAACTGCTTCGAGAGTTTGATCATGAAGCGCATCGCGCCCATACTATCAGAACGCCTTGATCCACTGCAATTCGCATACCGTCGCAACCGGTCCACAGCAGACGCCATTTCCCTGGCCTGACACTCCTCTCTAGAGCATCTTGACAACAAGGACTCCTACATCAGACTCCTATTTATTAACTACAGCTCCGCCTTCAACACCATAATCCCAGCCAAGCTCATATCAAAGCTCAAAAACCTAGGACTTGGCCCCCCACTCTGCAACTGGATCCTCGATTTTCTGACCAACCGACCACAATCAGTAAGAATGAACAACAACACTTCCTCCACAATAGTCCTCAATACCGGGACCCCGCAAGGCTGCGTACTTAGTCCCCTACTCTACTCCCTGTACACACACGACTGCGTGGCAAAATTTGGTTCCAACTCCATCTACAAGTTTGCTGACGATACGACCATAGTAGGCCAGATCTCAAATAACGACTAGTCAGAATACAGGAGGGAGATTGAGAACCTAGCGGAGTGGTGCAGCGACAACAATCTCTCCCTCAATGCCAGCAAAACTAAAGAGCTGGTCATTGACTTCAGGAAGCAAAGTACTGTACACAGCCCTGTCAGCATCAACGGGGCCGAGGTGGCGATGCTTAGCAGTTTCAAATTCCTAGGGGTGCACATCTTCAAAAATCTGTCCTGGACCACCCACATCGACGCTACCACCAAGAAAGTGCCTATACTTCCTCCGGAAACGAAGGAAATTTGGTATGTCCACATTAACTCTTACCAACTTTTACAGATGCACCATAGAAAGAATCCTATCCGGCTGCATCACAGCCTGGTATGGCAACTGCTCGGCCCAGGACCGCAAGAAACTTCAAAGAGTCGTGAACACCGCCCAGTCCATCACACGAACCTGCCTCCCATCCATTGACTCCATCTACACCTCCCACTGCCTGGGGAAAGTGGGCAGCATAAACAAAGACCCCTCCCACCCTGCTTACTTACTCTTCCAACTTCTTCCCTTTTCTTCCCATGTACTTAATGATCTGTTGAGCTGCTTGCAGAACAATACTTTTCACTGTACCTCGGTACACGTGACAATGAACTCCAATCCAGGAGTCTACCATTGCTTTCTCCTTTTAAAAAAACAAAAAAAACTTATTCATAAAATAGATTTGTGTCCATGATGTTTACTTGAAAGGAAATGTTACTGTTTGGCATCCTCAAAAGTGGTTAAACCACCAGGCCTAGTTAAAAGGCTTCACAGACTGCTGAGGGAAGCAAGGAAATAAATATCAAAGGCTCTGACCAGCATTTTTCAATCCTCTCTGTACCACGCCTGCAACCATACGATTGCTGGACTGCTAAAGTTATATTGTTATTAAAAAAGTGATAGCCGAAGTAATTATAGGCGTAACCTCACTGGTGAACAAAGGCTCTTGAGCCCCCATATAAATTGAGGAGGGGCACGGATTAATCAACTACAGTCAGCATGGGGGACTTCCAGTGACGGCGGGCGGGAGGCAGCTGCACATTGGAGGCCTCCCATTCGCGAACGGCATTTTCGGGTTTTAACGCCCGGTCCCAGGGGCAAAGGGGGGTGGCAAAAGCAGGGAGAAGGCACAGTGAAGGGAAATGTCAAAATTAAGTTAAAAAAACTTAATAGGGATAGTCAGCACGGATTTGTGAGGGGTAGGTCTTGCCTTACAAATCTTATTGAATTCTTTGAGGAGGTGACCAAGCATGTGGATGAAGGTAAAGCAGTGGATGTAGTGTACATGGATTTTAGTAAGGCATTTGATAAAGTTCCCCATGGTAGGCTTATGCAGAAAGTAAGGAGGCATGGGATAGTGGGAAATTTGGCCAGTTGGATAACGAACTGGCTAACCGATAGGAGTCAGAGAGTGGTGGTGGATGGCAAATATTCAGCCTGGATCCCAGTTACCAGTGGCGTACCGCAGGGATCAGTGCTGGGTCCTCTGCTGTTTGTGATTTTCATTAATGACTTGGATGAGGGAGTTGAAGGGTGGGTCAGTAAATTTGCAGACGATACGAAGATTGGTGGAGTTGTGGATAGTAAGGAGGGCTG
The DNA here is from genome assembly GCF_047496885.1 of Scyliorhinus torazame. NCBI lineage: Eukaryota > Metazoa > Chordata > Chondrichthyes > Carcharhiniformes > Scyliorhinidae > Scyliorhinus > Scyliorhinus torazame. The sequence continues at coordinate 117,646,384 of NC_092721.1, forward strand.
TTGTCGGCTGCAGAGAAATAGATAGGATGCAGAGCTGGGCTGAGAAGTGGCAGATGGAGTTTAACCCTGAAAAGTGAGAGGTTGTCCATTTTGGAAGGACAAATATGAATGCGGAATACAGGGTTAACGGTAGAGTTCTTGGCAATATGGAGGAGCAGAGAGATCTTGGGGTCTATGTTCATACATCTTTGAAAGTTGCCACTCAAGTGGATAGAGCTGTGAAGAAGGCCTATGGTGCGCTCGCGTTCATTAACAGAGGGATTGAATTTAAGAGCCGTGAGGTGATGATGCAGCTGTACAAAACTTTGGTAAGGCCACATTTGGAGTACTGTGTACAGTTCTGGTCGTCTCATTTTAGGAAGGATGTGGAAGCTTTGGAAAAGGTGCAAAGAAGATTTACCAGGATGTTGCCTGGAATGGAGAGTAGGTCTTACGAGGAAAGGTTGAGGGTGCTAGGCCTTTTCTCATTAGAACGGAGAAGGATGAGGGGCGACTTGATAGAGGTTTATAAGATGATCAGGGGAATATATAGAGTAGACATTCAGAGACTTTTTCCCCGGGTGGAACAAACTATTACAAGGGGACATAAATTGAAGGTGGAAGATATAGGAGGGATATCAGAGGTAGGTTCTTTACCCAGAGAGTAGTGGGGGCATGGAATGCACTGCCTGTGGAAGTAGTTGAGTCGGAAACATTAGGGACCTTCAAGCAGCTATTGGATAGGTACATGGATTACAGTAAAATGATAGTGTAGATTTATTTGTTCTCAAGGGCAGCACGGTAGCATTGTGGATAGCACAATTGCTTCACAGTTCCAGGGTCCCAGGTTCGATTCCAGCTTGGGTCACTGTCTGTGCGGAGTCTGCATGTCCTCCCCGTGTCTGCGTGGGTTTCCTCCGGGTACTCCGGTTTCCTCCCACAGTCCAAAGATGTGCGGGTTAGGTGAATTGGCCAATGATAAATTGCCCTTAATGTCCAAATTGCCCTTGTTGTTGGGTGGAAGTGTTGAGTTTGGGTAGGGTGCTCTTTCCAAGAGCCGGTGCAGACTCAAAGGGCCGAATGGCCTCCTTCTGCACTAAATTCAATGATAATCTATGATTAATCTAGGACAAAGGTTCGGCACAACATCGTGGGCCGAAGGGCCTGTTCTGTGCTGTATTTTTCTATTTTCTATAAAACCGGCCGTGAAAAAAGCGTCAAAGTCTGTCGGGGAGTGGAAAGGTCACCGTGGGGACGGCAAGAAAAGTGGAGGCTGGGGCACGAGGGGAGACCGCATTGCCCACGGCTGAAGAAATTACTAAGATGATGGCCGTGGAACTCGAAAGACAGTTCACTAAACACACGGAGGTGATGAGGAAGGAGATGGGGGTGGTATTGAAAGTGCTGGTGGAGGAGGCGATTGCCCCGGTGAGGGTGGCGGTATTGAGCGCAGTGGTGGAGGTACAGGAGCAAGGTGAGGCGCTGAAGGAAGTGGAAGAGACATTATTGCAGCACAGTGATCAACTTATCTCGATGGGGAAGGAGATGCAGAAGGTGATCGAGATTAACAAGGGTCTGCGAGCCAAAATGGACGACTTGGAAAACCGATCCAAGCGACAGAATCTGAGGATTATGGGTCTGCCCGAAGGAGTGGAAGGCCCGAGGCCGACTGAGTATTTTGCCACGATGTTGGTGAAGCTATTGGGGGAGGGGGATGATCCCTGCCGATTTATGAACTGGATCGGACTCATCGGTCGTGGAGGCCTGTACCAAAGGAGAGTGAGCCGCCAAGAGTAGTGACTCTTGTGTTTTCGTAGGTACAGTGTGAAGGAGAAGGTCCTGTGCTGGGCAAAGCAGAAGCGGGTGGTGCAGTGGGCTGGAGCTGGTATATCCATATATCAGGACTTTACGGTGGAGCTGGCGAGGAGGCGGGCTGCCTTCAGCCGGGTGAAGAAGGCACTGTACATCAGTAAGGTGCAGTGCGGCATAGTATACCCAGCTAAGTTGAGGGTGACCTACAAATCCAAGGACTTTTATCTTGGGACGGCGGAAGCAGCGGGGGAGTTTGCGAAGGCAGAAGGACTGTGGCTGAATTGAGAAATGGTCATGTACCGATGTAGCCTCGTGTAACTATATTTTTTCACTGCATGCTGGTGTATGTGCTAAATGAGCCAATGCTGTATATATCTGATGTGGAGATGCCGGTGTTGGACTGGGGTGAGCACAGTACGAAGTCTTACAACACCAGGTTAAAGTCCAACAGGTTTGTTTCGATGTCACTAGCTTTCGGAGCGCTGCTCCTTCCCCAGGTGAATGAAGAGGTCTGTTCCAGAAACACACATATAGACAAATTCAAAGATGCCAAACAATGCTTGGAATGTGAGCATTAGCAGGTGATTAAATCTTTACAGATCCAGAGATGGGGTAACCCCAGGTATATATTTGGACAAGGGAAGAGATGGGACTTTCACTTGCAATGATGGTTCTTTGGGGCTTGGGTGTGTATGCGAGGTTTGTGTGCTAAAGGGGATTTCTTGGTTTTCCTGGGACCGGGCAAGGGGGAAAGCGACCTGGGCGGGGGCCTCCATGCTGGCTGGTTTAAGCCGGCCAGTGAATGGGAGTGAGGTGGGGGAGTGGGGCTGTGGCCATCGGAGCTTCGCAGAACAGGTTCCAATGAGTCTCGCCGGGGTGGAAAGTTGGGGGGGGGGGGAAGGAACAGAGATTGGGGGGAGGAGTTTTATAAGAGGAAGTGGAGGGGAGGAGTCGGGGAGGGAGAGGGGTTTAAAATTCATGGGTGTCATGGGAGGATGGGATCATTGTTGTTGATAACGGGATTGACTTTGTATTTGTTACCGTTTATTGCTTGTTGGTGGGGTGTAAATTCTGAAGAAAATGTGAAAATGGAGAATAAAAATATTTTACAAAAAAAAACTACAGTCAACATGGAGTTATCGAGGGAATGTTGACTAACTTGGTTGAATTAGGCTGGCCTGTAGCCCCAGCAGTGTCATTGCCTGCTTTTGTTCCATAATTCAACCTAAATGGCTTTTTATGATTTTGCTTCTAGCATATCATTCTGCTTCACAGCTGTAATTGTTTCTTTATCCAATACAGCAAGGCTCCCTCCTATCCTGTCCTCTCCTTTTAACCTCTTCTCTATCCTGTCTGAAAACCTTAGCAGGACCATGTTACAGTAATAGCTACATCACTGAGTCTACCTGTGTTCTCAGCCCAATTTAGCTACCCTGTGCTATATATAGTAACATTTTCATCAATTGAATTTTGTATGCGAAATAAGTATGACTTGTGTGTTTGCCTAAATTTATTAAATTGTAAACCAATTGGAGTACGTTTGTGAGGTCAACTTTGAGCCTTTCACTTTGAATTCTACAATCTGAGAATCTTCCTTCACCTTGTCAAAATCTCAAGGACCTTCTTTGAAGTCCGTGTTATTGCTAATAGCCAGATGTTATGGGTTTTTAAATGTACTTTTGTTTTTAAAAAGGGGGAAGTTATTGGTAAAAGTTGTACCCTAAAAACCTGGGTAAGTTCACAAAAACTGAAAACAAGTTAACGATTTTAAGAACATTACAGGAAGTTACATGACCAGCACAGTTATTCAATCTGATCACAGGCACCACATTTTTGGCGCTCACTGTCAGACTCGCGCTTAATCCCAAGATAGTCTTTTTAAAAATAAAATTGAAAAACCTGGGTTAGTTTGGTTGTCAGCTTTATATGATTGGGGAAACAGTTATAGTTCAATGTTGCGATTGTCAATGTACTCTGCTGATTATTCTTTTGTCTACTATGTACGTTTCCTTGGCCGCAGAAAAATACTTTTCACTGTACTTCGGTACATGTGACAATAAATATCAATCAATCAATATGTTCACTTGCCTACCGCTATTATGGTGCGATATTAAAAATCATTGTGCACAGGGAATAGTTGTGATAGTGTCATCAGTAAACAATGCAATGATATTGGACCTGATATGTGATAGCACGATAGTACAGTGGTTAGCACAGTTGCTTCACAGTTCCAGGGTCCCAGGCTCGATTCCCGGCTCTTGGGCCACTGTCTGTGTGGAGTCTGAATGTTCTCCTCGTGTGTGCGTAGCTTTCCTCTGGGTGCTCCGGTTTCCTCCCACAGTCCAAAGATGTGCAGGTTGGGTGGATTGACGATATTAAATTGCCCTTGGTGTCAAAAACGTTGGGTGGGGTTGCTGGGTTACAGGAATAGGGTGGAGGTGTGGGCTTAAGTGGGGTTCTCTTTCGTTAGGGCTGCTGCAGACCCGATGGGCCAAAATGGCCTCCTTATATATAGAATATACAGTGCAGAAGGAGGCCATTCGGCCCATCGAGTCTGCACCGGCTCTTGGAAAGAGCACCCTTCCCAACCGCACACCTCCACCCTATCCCCATAACTCCATAACCCAGTTACCCCACCCAACACAAAGGGCAATTTTGGACACTAAGGGCAATTTAGCTTTACCAATCCACCTAACCTGCACATCTTTGGACTGTGGGAGGAAACCAGAGCACTCGGAGGAAACCCACGCACACACTGGGAGAACGTGCAGACTCCGCACAGGCCTTCTGCACAGTAAATTCTACGATAATTCTATGAATCGCTTTTGACTAATGATCTCAGTCTTCAGGGACTATTGGTGCTTGAATGTCTTTGTGCCATAGCGAATCAGGATTGAAAGACTGACATTTTCCACAATATTAACATTGTACTACTTTCTGCAGTACTGAAACATGGTTCAGATCCCTCCTTGGGGGATAAAAAAGAAGTAATGTATTTGGGGAGGACAAACAAAGCAAGGGACTACTCTAAACAGGAAGATATTGAAAGAGGTTGAGGAAGTGAGAGACCATGAGTGTATGTTCACAGGTCCTTTGAAGGTGGCAGGACAGGTGGGCAAGAAATGCTTTCCTTTAATGGGTGAGGTACTGAATACAAAAAGAGGGATGTAATGATGGAACTGTATAAAACACTGTTTAGGCAACAGCTGGAACTTTGTGTACAGTTCTGGTCACCACATTACAGGAAGAACATAATTGCTCTGCAGAGAGTGCAGAGGAGTCTGAGAAGAATGTCACCACTGCTTGAAAATTGCAGCTATAAGAAGAAATTGGATAACATAGAACAGAGAACATACAGTGCAGAAGGAGGCCATTCGGCCCATCAAGTCTGCACCAACCCAATCCCCCTAACCCAATAACCCCTCCTAACCTTTTTGGACACGAAGGGCAATTTATCATGGCCAATCCACCTAACCTGCACATCTTTGGACTGTGGGAGGAAACCGGAGCACCCGGAGGAAACCCACGCAGACACAGGGAGAACGTGCAGACTCTGCACAGACAGTGGCTCAGCAGGGAATCGAACCTGGGCCCCTGGCGCTGTGAAGCCACAGGGCTAACCACTATGCTATCATGCTGCCCACAGCACGATAAGTTAGGATTGTTTTTCTTACAGGAGGCTAAGCGGTGACCTAATTGAGGTGCACAAAATTACGCGGGCCTAGGTAGGGTAGACTGAAAATACTTGTTCCCCCTATCTGAGGGGTCAATTGCCAGGAGGCATTAATTTAAGGTGCCTGGTAGAAGGATTAGAGGGGTCATGAAGAACATCTTTTTCATCCAGAGGATGGGAGGTATATGGAATTAATTCCCTGACTAAGGTTTTAAAATAAATTTTAAAGTAGCCTATTATGTATTTTTTTTTTCCAATTCCGGGGCAATTTAGCATGGCCAATCTACTTGCACATCTTTGCGTTGTGGGGGTGAAACCCACTCAGACATGGGGAGAATGTGCAAACTCCACACGGACAGTGACCCAGGGCTGGGATTCGAACCCGGGTCCTCACCGCCGCAGTCCCAGTGCTAATCACTGCACTTCGTGCCACCCCATTCACTGCCTAAATTGATGGTTGAGGCTGAAACACTCCACTGATTTAAAAGGTAGCTGGATCTACATCTAAAGTGCTGTAACTTGCGAGGTTATGGACCAGTTGCTGGAAAGTGAGATTAAAATGTGTGGCTAGTTCCTTTTTTCTTCTTTTCCCTTTGTCCTGGTGCAGACACAATGGGTTGAATAGCCTCTTCTGCATTGTAACTTTTCTATGATTCTTCAAAAACACACACAATCCAAATTGCAAAGTTTTACAAAAAATTTTCTCCACTGGAAATCGAAACCGAGATGCACATGCATCAGATCTGCAGGCTTATCACTGCATAAGTTATGCAATGTGCGAGCTGGACTTGCGGATGCAATTGGCATGTGAATTGCTTGAAATGATTCACAACAAGAGAACAATAGGAATTTTGAGTGTGTTTCTAAAATTTGGGTAGAAACTGATTTTATAAATTTACCACCTCAAAAATATCAATGATTTTATTCATGGAAATGGATTAAAATGTGCCAGAAAACGGGTGCGGTGGGATGGAGGATCCTGCCCGCGATGTTTCTGTCTGGACTTTAGAAAGCATTTGATAAGGTGTCACACACAAAGATTAATACACAAGGTAAGGTCCTAGGGGGTTGGGGGTAATATATTACCTTGGATAGAGGATTGGTTAACCAACAGAAAGTGGAGGGTGGGGCTCAATGGGTCTTTTTCTGGTTGGAAAGCTGTAACTAGCTGTGTGCCACAGGCTTGGATCCTCGGGCCCCATCTACTTACAATCTATATTATTGACTTGGTGCAGGGATAGAATGTTTAGCACAGGGCTAAATCGCTGGCTTTGAAATCAGACCAAGGCAGGCCAGCAGCACGGTTCAATTCCTGTAACAGCCTCCCCGAACAGGCGCCGGAATGTGGCGACTAGGGGCTTTTCACAGTAACTTCATTTGAAGCCTACTTGTGACAATAAGCGATTTACATTACTATAGTCAAATTTAGAGAGGACACTGAAATAGATGGATAAGCAAGTTGCAATAAGGCAATCAGGAATTTCCACACTGAATGGATTAGTTAGGTGAGTGGGACAAAATCTGGCAGATCAAATTTAACGTGGATAGGTGTGAGGTTATCCATTTTGCTTGCAGGAATAAAAAGGCAACTTATATAAATGGAGAGGGACTTCAAAATGCTTTGGTGTAGAGGGATTTGAATCCCCTTGCATGAATCACCGATAGTATGCAGGCACAGCAGGTAATAAGGAAGGCAGATAGAATTTTGGCACTCATTGCTAAGGAATAGAGTATAAAAGTAGGCGGTGCTGTTGCAACTGTGTAGGGCATTCATGAGACCATCTAAAGTACTGCACACAGAATTGGTACCCTTGAGAAAGGATGTAAACGCATTGGAGATGGTTTAGAGAAGGTTCACTAGATTGACGCTAGGGATGAAGGACTTGTCTTAAGAAGAAATATTTGAGCAGTTTAGGCCTATACTTGCTGGAATTTAGAAGAATGAGGAGATCTAATTGAGGTATACAGGATGCTAAAAGGGATTGATAGGGTAGACATAGAGCGGATGTGTCCCCTTGTTGGTCTCAGAATTGGGCGGCATGGTAGCTCAGTGGCTAGCACTGTTGCTTCACAGCACCAGGGACCCAGGTTCAATTCCCGGCTTGGGCCACTGTCTGTGCAGAGTCTACACGTTCTCCTCGTGTCTGTGTGGGTTTCCTCCCACAAGTCCCGAAAGACATGCTGTTAGGTGAATTGGACATTCTGAATTCTCCCTCCGTGTACCCGAACAGGAGTGCTGGAGTGTGGCAACTAGGGGATTTTCACACTTCGTCACAGTGTTAATGTAAGCCTACTTGTGACATTAATAAAGATTATTATTATTCTCGAGAGGCCATAGTTTTAGGCTAAGGGGTGGCAGATTTAAAACCGAAATGATGAGGAATTACTTCACTCGAGTCATGAACCTGTGGAATTCTCTACCCCAGAGTGGAGTGAATGTCAGAACACACACAAATTTGAGGACATAGATAGATAGGTTTTTAAATGAGTAGCGGGAGTGGGCAGGAAGATCGAGGTGAGATCAGCCATGATATTGAATGGTGAAGGGGGCTCGAGGGGCTGAATTGCCTAGTCCTCCCAGTTCTTATGTTCTAACCAATATTTTCAAAGAGTTACTTTATTTCACCCCTTGAACTATGAGAAACTGTAGCTTGTTTAAAGATTAGCTGTTATTTGTTAGAATAATTTGAGAAATCGTCTGGCATATATATCGCCATTACTTTTGCCTTGCCCAATCTTGAAATATTAATTGTTGGTCCATGTTCGATAATTGAGTTAAAGGTTCACTACAAAGAGGTACACAGTAGGGGTGGCACAGTGGTTAGCATTGCTGCATTACGGCGCCGAGGTCCCAGGTTCGATCCCGGCTCTGGGTCACTGTCCGTGTGAAGTTAGCACATTCTCCCCGTGTTTGCTTGGGTTTCACCCCCACAACCCAAAGATGTGCAGGGTAGGTCAATTGGCCATGCTAAATTGCCCCTTAATTGGAAAAACTGAATTGGGTATTCTAAATTTAAAAAGAAAGAGGTACATAATGTGGGAAATCAGTGTTTAAATGAAAGTAGATATCTGCATAGGTGGTCATTGTTGCATTTTAAGACATCAAATCAAGGCGGCGCAGTGCATCGCACTGCTGCCTCACGGCGCTGAGGCCCCAGGTTCGATCACGACTCTGGGTCACTGTTCGTGTGGAGTTTGCACATTCTCCCCGTGTTTGCGTGGGGTTCGCCCCCACAACCCAAAGATGTGCAGGGTAGGTGGATTGGCCACGCTAAATTGTCCCTTAATTGGAAAAAATGAATTGTGTACGATAAATTTATTAAAAGTAAAAAGACATCAAATCTATTTTAGAGGGTTGGACAAAAGCAAGGGATATTGTCTTCCACTCCAATTCTAACTAGTCACTGTGCTTTGTTGATCCTGAGATCAACAGTATGAAAAAAATGCTGTCCTGTACACGAGGGATTTGTCGATAACTGCCCCGAATTTATACATGGGCCGCAATCTATTGACCATGCCTGACTCGGGGCGCGACGTGGCTGGTAAATCCCACGTGGTCGGATCCTTATTTGGCAATTTTTGAAAATGTTATTTTTAAATTTTTCCAATAAAAGTGTAATTTAGTGTGGCCAATCCACCTACCTTACACATCTTTGTATTGTGGGTGTGAGGACCCACGTAGACACGGGGAGAATGGGCAAACTCCACAGGGGATTGGGGCCCCTGGGTGGTTGGGCTCTGGACAGGGTGTGCAGGTGGCACTGCCAGGTGCCCAGGTGGCACTTTGCCCACCCCAGGGATCGGGCCCTGGGGAGTCTTGGCCTTATTAGATGGGGTGTGGGGGTCTTGGTGATCCTGTTGTAGATGCATTGGAGGGGTCCTTGGGTCATGTTGGAGCATCTCTGATCTCTTGCTGAACAGGTGAGCAGAGCTCCTCAGTGCAGGAAATGAGACTAAGTGTGGCTTTCCCTGCTGACGCCCGCAATTGATTAGTCCCATTAGATAGCAGGGTCCCATTAGATAGCGGCACTGGGAAACATACGGCTAAAGTAGTTCGACATGGGACTGTTTCATTTCCATCAGATTGTACCCATGGTGTATAAACTAGAATTCCTTAACCGTGTTGCAGAATTTTGTTTTTAAAAAAATGAAAGAAGTGAGTTTAATATTTAGTTTGCATTTTTAGCTTTTTTTGTACAACTTACCATTTAGCTCTATATGACATAATTATAGGTATGGTAAATTGGATTGCTTCTCTTTCAGAAATATGCCAGTATCATTTCATTTTTTGCATTTTGAAGCATGTACACAAAACATTTAATATTGGCAATATTTTGTTTACTGAGAATTTGCCTATTTTCTAACTTGAAGATTGGAATGTGGCTGGCTAGATGAAATCATTCTCGTGGTGAATGAAAGATATCCTAATTGTTGACTGACTCCCTTGCTAATTCCAAGGATAGGTTGGGGCAATGGGAGAGAAGAATAAAGAGAAGCTGTCGAGTAAAGAAAGTAATGAATGTGGGTTTTTCTTCATATGGTAGTGGATAGTCAAGGCGCTTAACCTCTGTCCGTGACTCAAGTCTGTCCGAGACTCAAGTCTGCATTGTATTACCTTTTGAAGATCTTTAACGATTAGAGCTTGAGTATAAAATATCAGGTGTTCACGCACTGGTAAAAGTTCTGATGCACCTGCTCGGAGTGACCTTCTGCCATTAAACAGAGGATGGAAAAGCAAGGACTAGAAGTTTGTAATTTTATTATGCAAGTATGAGCACACCAAGTTTTTAATCCATCTGTTTCTTTGCATTAAGACAGGTAGGTTATCAGTATGATATCAAATTAAAATTGTATGTTGATTTGTAATTGTTAAATCATGCAAACTTTTGTATACAATAGATGATGTAAACATCTATGCTGTGAACATTTTAGTTTTGGTTGCGAGTTCTGCAGCTAGTGGCAGTATTTATCTCATTTTGAGTTTATTGGTAAGTACTGTAGGGAGTATGTTAATCTCTTGTGGTTTGCATAAAAGTTGATCTTCATTCACATTGTAAGTAAAAAAGGAGTTGCTTGGGTGTAACTTCTGGTTGAAATGCAAACCATGTTATTTACTGTCCTTCACATTGCTCCCATTCTGTGCTCGTCGTCCAATTGTGGAGTATTGCAGTATATAAATAAGCCTTTCCTATCCATCAATCTTCAAATACAGTAGGGCTGTTGTGTGGTGTCTGTTAGGTATGTTGTATGAGTCGATTAGACTTTCGCCAGAGAACCGATTTGCAGATAAAGTGAATAGCCATGTTTTACGTGACTCACAAATTTAATCACCTTCCAAACAATCTGACATTTATTAGTGTGTCAAGGTCCATTGTAGCCAGTTAAAATGGTTAACTCCCGATTTAAAATGGCGAACGGCAAAGGCTGATGGGAAAGTCAGCCAACAGGACACAAATGAGCAGCTGCAGGTTGAGTGTGTATTTACCTCTGGAAAGGCCAGACAAGATCGATACCGGCAACCATCTGTATGACAAAACACCAGCTATCTGCATATTAATGAGCAATCCCTGGGAACAATGAGCAACATTTAGAAACATAAAGCCAAACCAGACTCTTTGGCGCCAGCAGAAGCCTACACAATGGGAGGTGAACAACCATCTCAGGACTGCCCATCGATCAGGGAACCGCTCCAGTATTGGAGAAAATCGAACCAAGTGATTGGGGCAAAGTCCAATCACTTGGAACCAGGTACAGGGTCCGCCCCGAAAGGCGGGAAGCCCCTGGGGACTATAAGAATCCAGCCCAAGTTCAAATCGCCCCTCTGCTTCTCTTCTTGACCGGGTCACTCAGCAACGCGAACCAACCCTTGACAGTGACCGGTCCAGCCACCGCTGATATCCAGTAAGTCTTACTTCAACGCTCGCTACGAGATGGGCGCTCCTAGCTACCAATCTGTACCAACTTCGAATCCTGCAAGCTCAGAACCCGAACGAAAGGCCATTCGTTTCCCTGACCTGGTGGGCCAGTTCCAAGTTAAGTATTGGCCTATTAGTCGTAGAAGTAGCTTAGACGTAGAATTTGTACATGAGTAGTGATTACTGTGTATAATAAATGTGCTTTGATTTAAATCTTACTAATCGGTGTATTGGATTATTAATCATTACTCTGACTTGAACCACGTGGCAGTATCAAAAAGATACCTGCCGACTCAAGAGCAAAGGTGATAAAACAGAGCAATTAAACTAAGGCAAAAGTTAGCAACACCATCAATTGATGTTTGTTTACAATTTAAAATTTACAATTAACTTGCTTATTTCTTCAAGTTCAATTACTAATGCACAACATTCTTTAGTTAACATGACAACCAAGAACTCTCCTAAAGAGAGCAAATGAAGAAGAAAAGCTGGGATTCTCCATTTGGGAGACTGTTCTCCCGTCGGAGATGAGTCGCCTCTGATTTGTGCTCCTGCTGGGAGTGCAAATCCAGAGGTTATTCACAATCCCTTGGCATGCAAATTTATGCACGATGGGGATTGCGAGGGATTCTGTCACTAATCCCGCCATTAGGCCATTATTTTGAATGAGTGGCCCGATAGCGAGGTCTGGCAGCTCTCTACCCCCCCCCCCCCCCCCCCCCCGCCATGGGGTTTTCTGGGTCACGCCCCCTCCCCACAGTACGAGGGTGGCCCAACACCCCCACCAGAACCCCCCCCCCCCCTCATAAGGAGACTCTTGCCCGGAGGTCCCACCATTACAGAGAACCCTGGAAAATTGATTATACTGGACTGTGATTGACCGGTTGCACATAACCAGCTGTCTGGATTGTTTAATTTCATTTCCCTTCACACTGGAGTAGATTTCAAGTAGCCTGTTGGGAAATTAACTGCAATGCTTATAAACATCTAGCAATGATGACAGCTCTCTGGACCACATCAAAGGCAGTTATGTGCTCTTGTTTCCGCTCTTGCTCTGCAGATAGCATCGTAACTGCCTTTAATGTGGGAGAGTCTCTAAAATAGAGGAGGGTCTCTGGTGGGGGAGTGGTGAGCAGGATTTGCACTGCAAGGAGGGAGTGGCTGTCCGATGGACTGCTCCATCGTGGCCAACAGGATAACTATGGGCTAGAAGTAGGATCATAACCTTCAGTGGATACGCATTACAAAAAAGGTCATCCAATCAATGACTTTCGATCGTCTGACCTACCTTCACTAATTCTTAGGGATTTTTGCTTGTGGGATATATAATTTTTTCCAAGATGATTGAAAGTGGGCTAGTCCCAAGAATTATAAAGCCTAATGTTAAAGTCATTTCTTGACCTAGGTTTCTGACCAGCTGAAATGGGGATTTGTCTTACTGAGATTCTACAACTGGAATAAAATGATACGGGTGGCACCTAGAAGCTGCATTTTGCTGTAGTTTTACAATGTGGAATATTTGATGGTTAAACCACTCAATAATTGCTGTTTTCATTGTCTGACTTGGGTTCAAAAATTAATTAAGCACATCAAATGATTTATAATTGCCATTTCCTATTTGAAATTTCAGGTTGCTACATAATGTTTCCTATTCAGCCACATAGCTGACTCTGCCATGATGACTGACTTGTAGTTTAAGTCAAACTTTTTCTGACTGAAAAGGGAAAAAAAAAACATGTTGCTCCATCCTTCGATAAAAAACTGAATGACGATGTGGTCCTATTGATAGACATTGCATTTTCTTTTCTCTTTTCATCCCTCCAAAAAGGCAAGCTAGAAATGAGTGAATTTGTTGTTGAATTATAACATTACAATTCTCACCAAATGGTGGTGTTAGCACAGTGGGTGTTTATAATGCATATTGGTGCTATTGTACCGATATACAGGAAATGTCAACTTGTAATGTGATATGAGAAGCGTTATTGTAGCCATAATATTTATGCAGCATTTTCCACAACTGAAATTTTCTTCCACCTCACTCGGTTGTAATTTTAGTGTTGCACCTCATTCATGGAAGGATTGAGGTTAGTAAAGAGATAAAATCAAAGGATACCAGCTAGTCACCAGGTTTAATTTGTTTCCCAAATTGACACATGCTTTCAGGTGATACTACTATCTTGAGCCAAAACTGTTGGCAGCTATTTTACCAAAAGTTGAAATGCTATGCTCATAATATAAACTTTCATGTTTTTATCAGTACTGCTAGTTTTTAAAAATATTTTTATTCTCCTTTTTCACATTTTCTCCCAAACTTACACCCATCAACAATAAACAATAATCAGTCACGAATGCAATGTCAATCCCCATATCAATAACAACAATCCCATCCTCCCACCAAACCCCCAAACATTAGCCTGCATGTTAACATAAACAAATAACACCAAGGAATCATCCATAGTCACCATTAACACATACAGTCACCATTAACACATACTGTCCGTCCGTTCCCCCCCCCCAAAATGTTCGATGTAATCCAATTCTCGAAAGTGCATAATGAATAACGTCCATGAATTGTAGAACCCCTCCATCCTTCCCCTCAGTTCAAACTTAACCTTCTCTCAAGAATCGGGAATTCCAGCAGGTTCAGCCAGGGCACAGGGCGGAGAGGTTGATCTCCACCCCAACAAGATCCGCCTTCGGGCGATCAATGAGGCGAAGGCTACAAAATCTGCCTCCGCACCCGTTTCCAACCCCGGCTGGTCCGACACTCGGCATATGGCCTCCCGAAGTTTCACGTGCACCACTTCAGAAATCACCCTAAAAACCTCCTTCCAGTAATCCTCCTCCAGGGCCAAAACATATGAAAGTGGTGTTGTCTCCTCCCCCCCCCCCCCCCCCCCCCCCCCCCCCCCCCCCGGGGCAACGTTCATGCACATCTTCTACCCCCTCAGAGCCGGCTCATCCTCGCCCTTGTGAGGTGTGCTCTATGTACCACCTTCAGCTGTATCAGCCCAACCTTGCACAAGACATGGAGGCATTCACCCTCCGGAACACCTCACCAGAATCCCTCCTCCATACCCTCTCCCAACTCTTCCTCCCACTTTGTCTTGATCCCTCCCAGTGGTGCCTTCTCCTCTTCCAAAATAGCCTGGTAAACCGCCGACACTACCCCCTTCTCCAGTCCCCCTGTTGTCAGCAGCACCTCCAGCAATGTGGAAGCCGGCTTAACTGGGAGCTCTATCTCCTTTCTGGCAAAGTCTCAAACTTGCATGTATCTAAATATTTCCCCGTGCTCCAGCCCACACTTCGCTCCAGCTCCTTCAATCCTGCAATCCGATCCCCAAGAACCAAATCTTTTATTGTTTTAATTCCTTTCTCCTCCCATCTCCAAATATTTCCATCCCACTTCCCTGGTTCAAATCTATCAGTTCTGCTAATGTATCTGAACTTGGTATGACTCATCAGAACTTTTACAAATGATTCATTATTGTTGGTAAGAGATGCAAAATAGCTTCCATCTATTGGGTTCCTTTAAATTTACCACTGTAATATAACCATATGGATACTTTTAGTGCTGACAGTTGAATGGTTTTTAACAGCTGCTGTTTCTCAAAAATCATGTGAATTTAAGATTGAATTGAGATTAAATGAAATGAAATGAAAATTGCTTATTGTCACAAGTAGGCTTCAAATGAAGTTACTGTGAAAAGCCCCTAGTCGCCACATTCCGGCGCCTATTCGGGGAGGCTGTTATGGAAATCGAACCGTGCTGCTGGCCTGCCTTGGTCTGCTTTCAAAACCAGTGATTTTAGCCCTGTGCTAAACAGCCCCATAATGAAGGAATGGCAGAGATACTGTGGGTTTGTCCGTGAAGAAATTAACCTCTGCAAACAAGCATGTAAACATATCGTTAGGAATCCATATCTCCAGGAACTATATGGTTTTTAAAACATTGGAAGGACATTTAAAAAAAAAAAAACTCGAGGGTCCAAATAATTCAAGTATTACAAATTCATCTTGGTCTGTAAGCAAGCTGTTTTTCCATGAAATCTCATTACTTCAACTAAATGACCAGCAAGGCACCTGGGGAGATGAATTACTTTGTTTTCAAAAAGTTGTGTAGG
The DNA here is from genome assembly GCF_047496885.1 of Scyliorhinus torazame. Lineage (NCBI taxonomy): Eukaryota > Metazoa > Chordata > Chondrichthyes > Carcharhiniformes > Scyliorhinidae > Scyliorhinus > Scyliorhinus torazame. Next base: position 117,661,887 of record NC_092721.1, read on the forward strand.
CTCCCATTGACTGATTAAAACCACTCTCTCTCTCTCTACTTTTTCAATATATAAAAGGTAAGAGAGAGGCAAAAATAGACATTGGGCCACTAGAAAATGTGGCTGGAGAAGTAATAATAGGAAACAAAGAAATGGCAGACAAACTGAATAGTTACTGTTCATCAGTCCTCACGATGGAAGACACCAGTGGGATGCCAGAGCTCCAGGAGAACCAGGGGGTAGAGGTGAGTGCAGTGACCAGTGAAGGTGCTGGGGAAACTGAAAGGTCTGAAGATGGATAAGTCACCTGGTGGACTACACCCCAGGGTCCCAAAAGAGATAGCTGAGGAAATTGTGGAGGCATTAGTGATGATCTTTCAGGAATCACTGGAGGCAGGAAGGGTCCCAGAGGACTGGAAGGTGGCTAATGTAACACCCCTGTTTAAGAAGGGAGGGAGGCAGAAGGCGGGAAATTATAGGCTGGTTAGCCTGACTTCGGTCATTGGTAAGATTTTAGAGTCTGTTATTAAAGATGAGATCACGAAACACCTGGAAGTGCATGGTAAAATAGGACCGAGTCAGGACGACTTTGTCAAAGGGAGGTTGTGTCTGACAAGTCTGTAAGAGTTCTTTGAGGAGGTAACAAGGAAGTTAGACAAAGGAGAACCAGTGGGCGTGATTTATTTAGATTTCCAGAAGGCCTTTGACAAGGTGCCGGACAGGAGATTGTTAAATAAGTTAAGAGCTCATGGTGTTCAGGGTAAGATCCTGGCATGGATAGCGGATTGGCTGACTGGCAGAAGGCAGAGAGTGGGGATAAAGGGGTCTTTTTCAGGTTGGCAGCCTGTGACTAGTGGTGTGCTTCAGGGGTTGGTGATGGGACCACAACTTTTTACAATATACATTAATGATCTGGAACAAGGTCCTGAATGTACTGTTGCTAAGTTTGCAGATGATACAACAATCTGTAGAGGGACAGGTAGCACTGTGGAAGCAAGGGGGCTGCAGAAGGACTTGGACAAGCTAGGAGAGAGAGAAAGAGAAAAAGAACGAGAGAGAGAGAGAGAGAGAGAAAAACAAAGACCATTGGACCATAAGACATAGGGGCAGAATTAGGCCCCTTGGCCCATCGAGTTGCTCCGCCATTCAATCATGGCGATATTTTCTCATCCCCGTTCTCCTGCCTTCTCCCCATAACCCCTGATCCCCTTATTAATCAAGAACCTATCAATCTCTGTATTAAAGACACTCAGTGAATTGGCCTCCACAGCCTTCTGCGGCAGAGTTCCACAGATTCACCACCCTCTGACTGAAGAAATTCTTCCTCGACTCTATTTTAAAGGATTGTCCCTTTAGTCTGAGATGGTGTCCTCTGGTTCTAGTTTTTCCTACAAGTGGAAACATCCTATCATTTCCACTCGGGCCTCGCAGTATCTTGTAAGTTTCAATAAGAAGGAGTTGGACAAGCTAGGAGAGTGGGCAATGAAGTGGCAAATGAAATACAATGTGGAAAAGTGAGAGGTTATGCACTTTGGAAGGAGGAAATTAGGCACAGACTATTTTATAAATGGGAAATACTTTGGAAAGCCGAAGCACAAAGGGACTTGGGAGTCCTTGGTCACGATTCTCTTAAGGTTAATGTGCAAATTCAGTCTGCAGTTAAGAGGCAAATGCAATGTTTGCATTCATATCAAGGGGGCTAGAATACAAGACCAGGGCTGTACTTCTGAGACTGTATAAGGCCCCATTTGGAGTATTGTGAGCTGTTTTGGGTTCCGTATCTAAAGAAGGATGTGCTGGCCTTGGAAATGGTCCAGAGGAGGTACACAAGAATGATCCCTGGAATTAAGAACTTGTCATATGAGGAACATTTGAGGACTCTGGGTCTGTACTTGTTGGAGTTTAGAAGGATGAGAGGGGATCTAATTGAAACTTACAAGATACTGCGAGGCCTGGATAGAGTGGACGTGAGAGGATGTTTCCACTTGTAGGGAAAACTAGAACCAGAGGACACCATCTCAGACTAAAGGGACGATTCCTTTAAAACGGAGATGAGGAGGAATTTCTTCAGCCAGAGGGTGGTGAATCTGTGGAACTCTTTGCCGTAGAAGGCTGTGGAGGCCAATTCACGAGCGTCTTTAAGTCAGAGATAGATAGGTTCTTGATTAATAAGGGGGTCAGGGGTTATGGGGAGAAGGCAGGAGAATGGGGATGAGAAAATATCAGCCATGATTGAATGGCGGAGCAGACTCAATGGGCCAAGTGGCCTAATTCTGCTCCTATGTCTTATGGTCTTATTGTCTTAAGCAATTATGGTCTCTCTCTCTCTGTTTTTCTCTCTCTCGTTCTTTTTCTCTTTCTCTCTCTCTCTTTTCTCCTCTCTTTTCTCCTCTCTTTTCTCCTCTCTTTTCTCCTCTTTCTCTTCTCCTCTCTCTCTCTCTCTCTCTCTCTCTCTCTCTCTCTCTCTCTCTCTTTCTCTCTCTCTCTTTCTCTCTCTCTCCTCTCTTCTTTCTTTTCTCTTTCTCGTTTCTCTACACCCCCTCCCCACCACCCTCTCACACACATACAGGAACATCAAATCAACAGCGTTAAGATCTTTTCAAACTTTATCTTTTTTCATAGTGTTCCCCTACACCAACCTTGTCTTTTCCTTTGTTTGGTGTGGGTGTGTGTATTGTAAAAGGGGTACAAAAAAAATAAGTTTGAGCTAATTGAAGCAAGACTGATAAAAGTCTCTTTATTGTGGGTCCTGCAGTAGCGAAGTTAAATAATTGGCCATTTTGGTGAGTGAATTAAACATTTGCACTTATGGTGCAACCCTTGAGTGTAGTGGGGCTAGAGAAACTGCGCATTCATCCCAAGCCAATCATGAAAATATACTGTACTTGAGGACGTCAAATGATACTTCTGGAAGATTTCACTGCAATTCCATATGTGAGTTGCATCTGTAATTGAAAGACTTCTTGAGTAGTGTTTAAACTTTTCTGAACTAAGATTGTTGGGGAGCATTGGGAAAAAATTGCTGTTCTATTCCAGAGACTTGATTACAAAATTTAGGCTGACTCTCCAGTGCAGTGCTAAAGTGTGGGAAATGCTGTTTCTTGAATAAGGCCTCAACTGTTCTTGCATAGGACTATTCTGCAGAAGAGCAGGGATGTTATTCCCAGTGTCCTGCTTTCTCTCCCTGAACATCAATGAAAGTCTGAGATCCTTAGAACGTTGCTATTTACGGGAGCTTGCTGTGTGGAAATTGGCTGCTGAGTTTCCTACACTATAACAGTGGCTACAATTCAGAAGTGCTTAATTGGTTATGAAATATTTTGGGATGTCCTGAGGACATTGAAGTCACTATACAACTGCAAATCTTTTTTAAAGTTAGCAAAAATGCACAAACGAATTACGCATTAATGTGTCTTTGCAAGTTAAGTTTGATCCACAGGCGTCCATGGCAGGAGTTAACATTTCAGAGTACAGTAGTTTTTTTTCTTTTGTCCTTAACCAGTGTTATTCAGCAAATTAATTTTATTAACAAAACTCTAAAATATGTAATCAAATTGCACCAGTTTTAGCATTTTCTGAGTATATGCTTTGTGCTGCAATTTGTTTTATGAGAATGTGGGGAAAGTCACCAATTTTTGTCTGGGAACCACAAGTTTTCGTTTTCTGTGTAATTAAAATGGGAGTAGCAGAAGCTCTTCAAATAGAACGTAGTACATTTTTGTTTAGAAAGTATCTCTCATGAAGAAGTTGATGTCCTGAAGTTCTATTAGTATATTTTGGCACTTCACCCAAGTGATCATTATTTATGTATCAACCTTAACAGCCATTATATAATGGGGTTGGGGGTGTGATGCATCATAGCCAAGCCTAATTCACCTGATATTAATATGTGCACTTCGAGGGGTTACCTGACAGATGTTGGGAGCTGGATCTGTTAGTGATTTTCCTCTTCCCTCATTCAGGAATCAAAGGACAATTGTGACACTCCCACCAGTGATTCAGCTGTGTGCTGGAGAAGCTGGTTGAGCTATTAGGATGTCTGAATGAATGACGAGTTTCACAAATACAAGACATGTTAATATTTCACGTATTACATTAGTGTTACAATATCTAAACCTCCTCTACAGATTCAACTTCCTGAAGTGCATGTCAAACTTGCCTCTCCAGCAAGTCTAGACGCCTAAGAAAATAACTCATTACCGTGACCGTGTCTTTTGCAGCTATTGAAAATTGATTATATATGCCTAAGTTTAATTTTATTTCCAATGCCAAGCAATAGCTGTTAAGTGACTTGATCACTGGGAATACTGGTAATTACATACACTTTGAATTAATTCTATTAGTTATGTATTTATCACATTTCAAGCACTGATTATGGCTTATTGCAAAGATGAGTGCATGCTATTACATGCAGTAATTGTTTTGGTGGTTGTGAAAGCAAGTAGTAGGTGTGTGTGTATGCTGGAGTGATATATATATATTTACTTTCCCAGTCTTTTCTAAAATGGCATTGGCTGTTATTATGTCGTAACATCTCTTCGATGACCATATTTTGTAGGAAGTCTTACAACACCAAGTTAAAGTCCAACAGGTTTGTTTCGATGTCACTAGCTTTCGGAGCGCTGCTCCTTCCTCAGGTGAAGGAGCAGCGCTCCGAAAGCTAGTGACATCGAAACAAACCTGTTGGACCTGGTGTTGTAAGACTTCGTACTGTGCTCACCCCAGTCCAACGCCGGCATCTCCATATTTTGTAGAACGTGGCAAGGCATTTGTGATGAAGTATTACTGTGAAAACCCCGGTGCTTCCTGCATTGATGTTGGAATGCACAATTATTGTCGGGTAATACAGTCTCGTCAGATTGAACATACCGATTTCTAATTTGTGAAAAATTGAGTTGAAGATGTGTAACGTAATAAAGTTTTTAAGTTACACAAATTAGATTTGCTGTATATCAGTGTCTTGACTCCAATAAAAGTTCAGAATTATTAGTGTATGAATGACTAAATATTCTGAGATCCTTCTAATCATTGTGTCATGTTTATTATTTGCAGAGCTCAGTTAATAGGACTAAGAAATTTTATTCAGTTTAGTAGCTGATGCACTTGTGACCCCTTCTTTCTTTTCGCAATTCTAAATTTAGTTCACATTTTGTTTGGCCTTGAAAATAGTTACATAGTAATTTCCTTAGGGAGTGAATATCACTACCCTTGGTCCCAGCTCCTGCCTTTAAATCACAGTTTAAAAAAAATTAAGAAACCACTTTAATTTCAGTTAGAAAAATATTTTTTTCCTTGTTTTGATGTTCGTCTACATAAGGGATGATCTGTGTGGAATTAGAGGTGTTGATTTGTCTTAAACACAATGCTGTTGAATTTGGGTTATTGGTTCACTTGTTGGCGAATATGTCAATGTTAACTGTTTATTATGTATTTTTAGGAGTGTATGAAAGTGGTTGACACTGACTACAGGTGCAGTTTCTGCTTAGTATTTAGTGACAGGTACTCACAGGAAAGTTGGCAAAGTTGTTTCTTTACTGAAGTGATTAGCAACTTAAGAAGCAACACGGATACGGTTAAGTATGCAACTGGGCTCTGGTAACAACAACAAAAGAAAAGGAAATTAAATACCATTCTGTATAATGAAATAAAGAAAATTTGATTTATTAATTTAGATTGCTGATATATTTTGCATATAAAGCAAAACAACATTAAAGCATAGTGGCCCTGCAAATCTAACTTCAAAAGACATTTTTATTCTCCTCAATATGGTTGAAAACATTTCAAGTGTAAGCAATTCTGTAATACAGTAGGGTTAATGATGCTGTAGTATCCAACTGTTTACATTGGTTAGGAAAGGTCCCTTGAGGTCAATGATGACAAACCGACCAGAAAGATGACTGCATGGATTGCTAGAAGCATGACTGTCCACAGGAGCAGCTGAACAATAATTAAGACAGCAGCATTACTGTAATGTAAAGGAGGGGAGGAGGGTTGTGATTGAACATTTATAGTGAGCTCCAGTGGCTGCCGTAGATCTAGTCAGAAGTTCAGACCTCACGGCTGTGGTTTTTGAGCCTTTAATAGATTTCTAAATTCAAAGTTCAAGGTAGGGGCAGTTCTTGCGGAAGGCAATCATGTTTAATTCCAGACTTAGTTCTTGTTGATTAGCACAAGAAATAGGTTGCACGTTTTGGGAAGAAATTGTGGGCTTTGGCAAACCTTATCTTGGTTCTATATTTTGCGAGTTTGAATGTTTGAACGTTTTCAGTTTCTGAGATACTTTGTTTTAGTTATCACAAGCTAAATGACCGTTAACCAGCAATTACTTGTGTACCAATCTGAAATTTGAAGATTTGTACTGTTTATGTACGACTTGATCCCATATTGTAAGGTTGGAGAATTGTATGTTGGTTTGTTAGTCTCTGAAAATTACCTGCTCACCTCCATAATGTTATATAGTGGTACGTTGTTGAAATCCAATGGGAAAAATTTAGAGATGATTATTATGCATTTCTGTAGATCTTGATTTGTGACCTTGAATATTAAAAGTACTTAAATGTCAATATCGCACATTTGTAAACTGGCTTAAGGACATGGGTTCAATCCATTGTTAGTGCTGAGTTAGCTGATCTCCGCTGGGTCAGTGGTAGCGCCTGTACAATTTTCCTCTTATGTTCTTGGTAGAAGAATGTATGAGTGGAAGTCCGTGGGTATTGGAATTGGATAGAAGTGTGATGCACCCCTATTATTTGTCTATATACCTTTGGCCGACATTCCAATAGTAGATTAGAGCCTCAAAGGCACCTAGGTCCTGTAGGAATTGTAGCATGTTCATTATTTTATATCGGTTCAAGACATGTATCGATTTAAAATAAGTGAAATCGATTATAACTGATCTGAAAGTTCACCTGATGTGAAATAAGGTAGATTAATTATTTGTATCACCTTTCACCTCATTTGGTGTTTACGTGATCTGTCTTCAGAGTGATTGAAGAAAGACACTTGTGAAAGTCACGTACACACACCTGATTTGGTTTGCAAAAACGGATGCTACCATTAAATCCCTCGGTTATCAATAATTAGATGCAAGGTATTCTGAGGCAAGTCAAATAAGAGTAAGATGCTTTGGAGTAATTTGTGCTGTTCAACCTGTAGAAGGTACCGACAGGCAAATTGCTGCTACAATTTATAAGTATCGTTCATATTCAAATTCTTGATATAAATTAATGCCACAGCCCAAGGTATACAGGCGTCGCTGGTCTTTCGAACAGATGACGGACAGTGTGTGCCATAGAAGCTCTACCTCAAGGGAATGGTTCGGCACCTGTGCCATGTCCTTGGAGAATTGGCACCATGTAGAGGAGGTGGATACCTGCTCCTGGTGGGCATTAACATCACCGCAGCGCTGAACCTTTGTGCCTCGGGATCATTCCAGGGTTTGAGCAGAGACTTGTGGGGCATCTCGCAAGCTGCAGCCCACAAGCGTACCCGTGAAGTTATGGATGTCCTGTTTGCCCGGGCAGCAGATTATATAAACTTTCACATGGACCAAGCTCAACAAGATGTCTGGGCAGGAGGTTCCTCTGCCATCGACCAGATGACCCAGGTGCAGGGGTTAATAGATGGCACGCATCTCGCCTTGCGCTCACCGGGCCGTTTGGGAGTGCCCTACATCAACAGGAAGAGATTCCACTCACTGAACATCCAGCTCATGTGTGACCACAACATGAAGAACATGCACATGTGTGCACGCGTCCCAGAGAGTGTGCACGACAGCTGCATCCTGCGGCAGTCGGGCATCCCTGGCCTCTTTGAGGACCACGGCAGGATGGCCAATTGGCTCTTGGGGGATAAGGGTAACCTGCTGAGGCCCTGGCTAATGATGTCAGTACGGAGGCTGGTGACCGATGCGGAGACCTGATACAATGAGGCCCATGTGGCCACCCGGGCTGTCATTAAGTGGTGCATCGGACACCTTAAAACGCAGTTCCGATGCCTGAACCGCTCTGGTGGTGCACTGCAGTACACCCCCCAGAGGGTCGACTGCTTTGTGATGGTCTGTTGTGTCCACCACAACCTGGCAAAGAAGCGGGGCGACATGTTGGAGGTGGAAGGGGCAAACGTGTATCCACTTTTAAGGAGGAAGTCGAGGAGGCGCCGGACCAGGAGGAGTTGGAGGACGAGCCTGGGGAGGACCAGGGTCTGTGTAACATTACTGCAGGATGATGGCACTGTCGTCAATGTCGAGGGAAGGAGGGTGATAGCCCACTGCGAGCTGAGTGCCAGTGCTCCTTATTCAAAGCCATAATCGGATCCCTGCCTGTCTGCTGAATACTCACTCTCACCCATCACTTGCACATGGTGTGCCGGGGTGGGTGTGGAGTGGGGGAAAAGGAGAGAGGCATCCAGGACCTCCATGTCCGAGGACATGGAGTAGCGGATTGGTGTTCGGCCCACATTGTGGAAGAAAATTAGAGGTGCCATATTGGTCGAGGTCAACAAATTTTAATCATTTAATCAGTGATCCTCGATCTGCTTAGCCTTCTGTGCTCCACCACTGTGTCTAGGTGGGTACCCAGAATGCACATCAGAGATAGAGACAGCCTGCTGCCTACCGCATCCGGTGGCCTTCGATGCCCCTGGCGGGTTTCCTCTAGGGGGCTGGAGGGCCCTGGCGCACCTGCCGGCGGTACATGTCCCGCTGTGCCGCCCTGTTCCGGGTGCTGGCTCCAGGAGGCGCTGTTGTCAGTGGGGTGGGTCTCGGGGAAGCCGGTGGCCACCGTCTCAACTCTTGGGGTGGCTCCAGGTGGCACCCACCACCCCATCCCGATCGGTGCCCATAGTACCCTGGGGTTTGGAGCAGAGGGGTAGCTGGATCGAGCCCCAGCTGCCCCCTTGTCATCTGGCTCTGCCAACCCTCGTGGCTCCCTAAAGTCTGCAGCACAGTGTTGTCGCCCATGGGAGGAAACTGGAGCACATGGAGTAAACACACATTGACGAGGGGAGAATGTGCAAACTCCACACAGACGATGACCCAAGGCTGGAATCAAACCCCTGGCGCTGAGAGGCAGCAATGCTAACCATTGTACTATCGTGCCACAGAGTCGCATTCAATACAATAATAAGAACTTTACATTAGAGCCATTGGAGTCAGTGCAGTTCAGCAAGGATAGCAGTGATGAGTGAACCTCAGTGTTGCTACAAATCTTGCTTCGGGTCTCTTCTGAAAACAGCTGGCGAACCATAGCCACCATTGAAGCCCATTTTAGATGGGTACCTAGACGGCTGAATGCTATTTTGATTATAAATATTGGGTAACTACATTGGGAAATCTCGATTATGTCACCGAAACATAGAAAATAGGAGCGCAATAGGCCATTTTGCCCTTCAAGCCTGTTCCACCATTCATTAGGATGACAACTGTACTGCTTCAATGGTGGCATCCTCGGAGCTCTCCGAGATGTTCTCATGGGAGGTGGCCGAGGGGAACCATTCCGGATGGGCTGTCTCTATCGGATGGAGATTCAGCGGGAGAATAGACATGGTGAGTGAGAGGGATGGGTCATTTTGTATGGCATTAACAACCCATGTGTGATAGGTCATCTGTGTGGGGGCCAGTGGTTCCTCATCTCTACGCTGTATGCTAACCTCTATGTTGGTGACCAATCTGTCCTCTGCCACCCCCGCGGCCTTGTCGGGAGACCTCTCCATAGACACACCCCAAGTGGAGACCCCACCCTCCACCTAGAAGACCTACCACTGTCTGGAAGCCTCTTCCCTGTCAGGGAGCCTCTCTAGAAGAGAGATGCCAGTTGTGATTTTCTGCAGGGCTGAAGGCACTGAATCAAAATTCAAGACTCTTTCAGCTCCATCCTTTGGGGGGAGAAATGAAATTTTATTTCTGAGCCTGTGCAGAGCAAAGCTCGTGGGCTCAACTTGGTTCGGCACTCTCGGCCATAAAATGGTGCATGGTAAAGGGGAACTAACAGGATGGGAAATGTCGGAAACAAAGACAGACTTGAATTTTTATGGCAATTTCATGTCCTTGGGGCGTCTGTGTTTTACAGCCAGTTAATTACTTTGGAAGCATGGAATCATTGTTTTTCAGGAGGTTTGAGGCTGTTAGTGGACTAGTAATCCAGAGAGTGTAAATTTAAATCTCCCAATGTCTGTTTGAGAACTTGATTTTGTTTATAAAATTAAATTTGAAAAAAAAGGTTGGCATCAGTAAATTAATCCCGAAGCTGTCGTGTAATGTCCTTGTGCTCATTCAAAGCTCGGCTATCTGTATCTTAACTTGCACCCAGTCATTAAATCTTGTTCATCCATCACCCCTAAACTTGCTAAGCTTACACTGGCTTCTGGCTCAACAACACAAATTTCACACCCATCCTTCAGCAGAACCAGACTGGGGGGGATTTTCTGCACTCCTCCAGTTCTGGCCTCTTCTGCTTCCCTGATTTTTACTTGCATTGGCATTGCACTTTCGTCTGCCTTGGTCCTAAGCTCTGAAATTCATGCCCTAAACTTCTCGCCTCCGCACCTCTCCCTCCCATTCCTTTGAGATGCTTTGTAAGGCATACCTCTTTGACCAAGCTTTTGGCCATCTGTCCTAATATCTGTCCTGTGGCTTGGTGTCAAAGATGTTTTTATTGATTGGCTTCTTGAATACCTTGGGGTATTTTGCAACTTTAAAAGTATACAGATTGTTATTGAGGAAAGGATACCTGCACCTGGTCTCATCTATTTGTCACTCTAGTCCCACAGCACCGTGGGATGATTCTTAACTACTCTCTGAAGGGCCTTGCAAGCCACTCAGTTGAGTTACGACACCCTAGGCTAGTGTGCGGTCGATTCTGACCCCACAATCCCCAGAGTCCCAACACCAGTGAATTAGTCAATAATTTGTATAAAGTTTGCAGAGTCTTTTGCCCCTTGACTGCTCAGTAAGTTATAGCCACCAGGTTTGTATGTTAACACAATAACTATTTATTTATAACTGCAACAAAGTTGAAATATGCAATAATTATAACAGAATAACGGTCAGTTAATCTACTACTTTTTTTCTCTCCCTCTATCCAAACACCCACAGACAGGCAGAAGGAGGGGGAATGGTAAAATTATAGGAATTAAAATGAAATGAAAGATGAGTGTCCTTGCTTCCGATGGTGAGGTCATTGCAGCAGGCTGTCCTTCCAGGATGCTGAGTGATCCAAGCCACAGGCGTATGGTTAGAGATGGTCTCACAGACAATAGGTTTTCCTCTGGAGTGACACTTTATCTTTTACCAAAATGGGACTTCACTGAAAGAAACAGCCTCAGGCCTGTTTAATTTTTACTTGTTTCCAACTCCACCAGAAAGACCAACTGCCTTACTGACATATAAACAGAGTTCCCACACAAGATTTTAAAAGGGTTTTAAACAATTGACCCTGCCCTTGTAGTTCAGTCTGGCTGGGAAGAGAGAAAGGAGTTTTACTTTGGATCTTCAGAAAGAATCCATTCGATGAGCGAGCGAGCTGGGCTGTGACCCTCGAGTTTCTCACAAAAATGGAAGTTTTTAAAAAAGTCTGAGGAAGGAACACTCCAGAGAAAACCACGACCAATCGGCAGGGCCATTGATTCCCGGCAATTCAAAACAGTCCGTTGGCCCACAGCCAGGTGTGTCAGCACTGATCTCCCTTGAATCTGCTGATCTGAAATATAAACAGCTCTTTGCAACCTGCCTTGTCTGAGGTCATACATCAATCCTCTGTTTACCAGTCACTCAAATTAAAGGTGAAGTTCATCTTGAAGGCATAGGCACCTTAATTGTCCATGCACAAGAATTGAAATAGCAAAACAACAGAAATTAAAAGGGGAAAATAAATGAAATGAAAAAGAAATGAAAATCGCTTATTGTCACAAGTAGACTTCAAATGAAGTTACTGTGAAAAGCCCCTAGTCGCCACAATCCGGCACATGTTCGGAAACCGGGGTTAATAGGCTCGTTACAACTGTAAATGTCCTCCTAACAGCAACTAGGCATGGACATTAAATGCTGGCTAGTAACCTACACATCCCACAAATGAGTATAGACTGATGGGTGGATCCAGAAAGTTGGATTCAATACTCGGCAACTTGACAAGTATAATTGTAGAGGAGGTCTATCTCGTGATGTGGCTACTTAAACCTTTAATTGAATTGGTTCCATTGGTTTCCAGTAGTTAAATATTCTAAAAAAAAATCTTGTGTTGTAGTTAACTTGTTTTTGAAAGCAAAGAAATTGGACACATGAAATGTATGAGCAATACTTTTTAACTGCTCACAAGTAACAGAGGTCAATGGTAAATCTCTCTGTTCATTTAAAAAAAAAAATTTAGAGTACCCAATTCATTTTTTCCAATTAAGAGGCAATTTAGCATGGACATTCCACCTACCCTGCACATCTTTGGGTTGTGGGGGCGAAACCTACGCAAACACGGGCAGAATGTGTAAACTCCACACGGACAGTGACTCAGAGCCGGGATCGAACCTGGGACCTCGGCGCTGTGAGGCAGCAGGGCTAACCCACTGTGCCACCGTGCTGCCCACTCGGTTCATTTTGCATTCAAAGATACGAATTAGGAGCAGTAATCAGTTGGCCCCTTAAGCTTGCTCGGCCTTTCAATGAGATCAGGGCTGATCTAATTGTAACCTTGACTCCACATTCCCACCTCTCCTGATAACCTTTTACACCCTTATCAAGAATCTTCTCTATCTATGTCTTAAAAATATTCAAATATTCTGCTTTCACTTTCTTTTGAGAAAGGACTCTTTACCCTCTGAGAAAAAATATCTCCATCTACGTCCTAAATAGGTGACCCCTTATTTTTAAATGGTGACCCCATGTACCAGATTATCATAGAATTCGTACAGTGCAGAAGGAGGTCATTCAGCCCACTGAGTCTGCATCGCCCCTCTAACAGAGCACTCTACTTAGGCCCACTCCTCCACCCTGTCCTTGTAACCCCACCTATCCTTTGGTCACCAAGGGGCAATTTAGAATGGCCAATCCATGTAACCTGCACCTCTTTGGACTGGGGAGGAAACCAGAGCACCTGGAAGAAACCCAAGCAGACATGGGAAAAACGTGTAAACTCCACACACAAGTCACCCAAGGTCCAAATCGAACCCAGGTCCCTGGTGCTGTGCCAACATCACACTCTCCCACAAGAGGAAACGTCCTCTTCACAGACTGTGTCAAGATCTCTTATGTTTCTCTTGCTCCTCTAAACTCCAGATAAAAGCCAAGTATTACGATCCCAGACCAGACCCGAACACTGGCTAGGACAGAAACCTCCATATTTAATTTTAATTTTGTACGGATGTGAGAAAAAGATACCCTGCTCATGATTTCACAAATAAAATAGGGATATGGTAGATTCAAACAAACTTTATTAATAATACAGTATTAAAATATCTTTAACGTTACACTAGAAAATGGCCTACAATTACCCTGAAAACAATGGCAATCCATAGTAACCCTTAACTGCTATATTTATTTCCACTCAAAAGCAACAAATAAAAAAGTCCATCCTTGTTCTCAATCCATTTAAATACCATTACTACTCAGGAATGCCGTCTCCACGGAGATGTCCTTTGTGAAAGAGAGACCTTTTGACACTGCTTTAAAGAAAAGACCTGAATCCTGCCAGAAACATGGCGAAACCCTGGGCGCGATTCTCCGCTCCCGTGCCGGTTGGGAGAATCGCCTGGGTCGCCACATTTTCCTGCGACGCCGGTCCGACGCCCTCCCGCGATTCACGGAAGCGGCCAGATCGGCACAATCGCCCGAGACAGCCAAAATGGCGATTCCCCGGTACCCCCGCGATTCTCCGGCCTGCCCAGAACGGCGGGTTCCCCCCACCCCCGGCGCCGTCCACACCTAGTTGCTGCCGGCGGGAACAACGCGGGAATGCTGGGGGGGGGGGGCAGCCTGCAGGGGGGGCGAGGGGGGATCCTGCACCGGGTGGGGGGCCTCAAATGGGGTCTGGCCCGCGATCGGTGCCCACCGATCGTCGGGCTGGCCTCTCTGAAGGAGGATCTCCTTTCTTCTGCAGCCCCGCAAGATCCGTCAGACATCTTCTTGCGGGACGGACTCGGAGAGGACGGCAACCATGCATGCGTTGGCACCGGCCAACCTGCGCATGTGCGGGTGACGCCAGTTATGTGGCGCCGGCCGCGTCATGTATGTGGCGCAGCCTTTACGCGGCGCCAAGGCCTGGTGCGCGTAAATGACATGGCGCCGCTCCTAGCCCATTATCGGGCCCTGAATCGGTCGGGATAGAGCCGTTTCGCGCCGTCGTGAACCTCGACGGTGTTCACGCGGCGCGAACACTCTGCCTCCATTTCGGAGTATCCTGCCCCCTGGCTGTAGTTCTGCAGAAGAAGCTTCTCAACTTGTTTCAGCTCACCTAACCCGATAAGTCTGAACTGCTTGGAAAGACCGCTGATCTGCCTATAGACAGATCTTTAACTGAACTGCAGTGAGAGCAAAAAAACTTCATCCAGAACTCCACTGACCTGCTTTTCTCCAAAATGCCTGATACCATAGCTCCACCCAGTAACTACATTACAGTACCAAGCTGAAATCTAATGAACTCCACAGGAGCCCCCCTTAATCCAAACAAAACTGCATTAGCCCAAGCTTTTTATGCTGCCTTAATAGCACCCCTGGCTCCCAACCTTTCAAACCATAATTCTTTTAAAACATGACTGCAACAGTCGTATACTAACTTGGGCGTTTAACCCTCTCTGCACAATGCTATAATGTAATATATCTGAAATTCCTTCACACTCACCTGCCCAAGCTTCCCTCAGAAGACAACATGCCCAATCCAGGTTTTAGTTCAGTAAACCTTTATAATGCTTCCAATGCATTTATATCCATCCTTAAATAAGGGGATGGATACGGTGCACAGAAGTCCAGATGTGATTTCACCAATACCCTGTAGAACTGAAGCATAAATTCCATACTTTTGTATTCAATCTCGCTCACAATAAATTATAACATTCTACTAAATTTCCTAATTGCTTGCTGTACCTGCGTAATGGTCGTTTGAAATTTATGAACGAGGACACCCCGATCCCTCTGCACCTCAGCTCAGCAATCTTTCACCATTTAGATACTGTGCTTTTTTATTTTTCCTGCCAAATGGACAATTTCATATTTTCCCACGTAATATTCTATTTGTCCGATCTCTGCCCACTTGCATAACCTATTGTAGCTTGTTTGTGTCCTCCTCCCATCTCACTATCCTTATCTATCTTTGAGTGTGATCCAATTGTCACCCTGCACCTGAAAGTCAGCTTGCCGCGGTGCAGCTTGGCTGATAAAAGCTGGGAGACCCTGCTCCCGGGATCTACCTGGCTCACAATGCCTCACGAGACATTACGATGTAAATCCCGCCCATTGTGGGGGGGGATCACTTTTTGGCATATCTGCATATTAAAGCGAGACAGTTACTTTCACTTTAATGTGCAGATTTCCCAAGGTTGCTGAGATTTTGGGAGCTATCCACTTTGCCTCGGAGACCTTGGGTGAGTGCCGTTTAGTACTGGTCTCTACAAAGGGCGACCAGATGGAATGGCACTCCTGGGGGTCTCCTAGGAGATCAAGAGGCCCCCAGCAGCATGCCCTTTGGGCAGGGTGGTGTCTTGGCACTGCTGGTGCCATCCTGGCACTGCTGGGTGGTTGAAACTTCATTTTGGTTGGGACAATACTGTTTTTCTTTTCCTCATATATTTGAGATCCTTTTCTTGATGGTGTCAATCATAAAAGTGTATTATATTAACTTGATACTTGGAGAAGTCACAAAGGGAATTTGCTATTAAGCTCATCCCCAGATGATGGAATAGGAAGTGTGTAGAGGGAGGGAGAAGGAGGATATTGGATAAGGTAACTTTTCCTATATCAGAGATTGGTTTTGACTTGTCTGCATTGTATTTAAATATGGGGTGAGGCTGGATAAATAATCTTTATTATCGTCACAAGTAGATCATAGACTTACATTAATACTGCAATGAAGTTACTTTGAAAATCCACATTCCGGTGCCTGTTCGGGTACATAGAGGGAGAATTCAGAATGGCCAATTCACCTAACAGCATGTCTTTTGGGACTTGTGGGAGGAAATCAGAGCGCCCAGAGGAAACCCACATAGACACAGGGAGAATGTGCAGACTCCGCACAGACCGTGACCCAAGCGGGAACGGAACCTGGGACCCTGGTGCTGTGAAGCAACAGTGCTCACCACTGCTACCATGCCGCCAATTCAAGCTTCTGAGTCACAATAGTGAAGCCTTGTGGAATAATCCAGATAATAATGCTACCCATATTTTCAGTTGCAGTAAAGGGTACATATTTGTAATCTTTGTGGCAACACGTAGGCAATTCTGTCTTGAATGCAAATAATATAAGAGAAGTTACATTATTGACTAAAAGAGGCTACAGCATTTATATGTGTCCGAGGTCAGGTAATTCAATTGCATAACAAGTATGAGTGGATAAATTCATTTAAGTTGGTTATTTCTTCAAAAATTGCATTTGCAAGTTTAAAACTAGCAAGATAGCTTAACATTCATTTGTGATCTTGAATCTCGTGAATTATTAAGCAGTTCAGTTTTTTCAGGTGATGGTGGTGAGGAGAAATTGGGGGACCAGAAAGAGGTGCAGAGAACAAAGAGCAATACAGCACCAGAACAGGTCACGGCCCTCCAAGCCTGTACCGATCATGTTGCCACCATTGGCCAAAACTCTCAGCACTTCCTAGTGCCGTATCCCTCTATACCCACCCTATCCATGTATTTGTCTAGATGCCTTTGGAACGCCGTTAATGTATCTGCTTCCACAACCTCCCTGGCAGTGCGTTCCAGGCACTCACCAGCTTCTGTGTATTAAAAAAAAAACTTGCCTCGCTCATCATCTCTAAACTTTGCCCCACAGTTTAGTGCTTTAAGATTGGGCCACTGCAGTTTTTATTTGAATAATTAGGAGGTTGTTACCTTGGAAACAATGTCTAGGAAAACATTTACATAGCAGCTACCTCGGATGGAGTCATTGGCATTCTGTTTATTCTTGATAAGGTGGAACCTAGTAATATTGATCATGATCTTTTAGTCCAGGGTATTAAACTTGTATGTACCGTACTAGCCACCCCGAACAGGCGCCCGAATGTGGCTACTAGGGGCTTTTCACAGTAACTTCATTTGAAGCCTACTTGTGACAATAAGCGATTTTCATTTCATTTCATGTTCTTTCTTAAATTGAAACTGCTTATCATAGCCAGTTTTTCCATTTAAATGTATGTAAAATCAAGATATGCGTTCCCAACTCCCAAGATTTTTGACCCCAAAACGCTATGACTCTGTCCCTTGCCCAGGTTGCCTGTGCTAATTTCTGTTGCTTTTTTTCCCGATATAATAAATCTGGATTACTCATTAATATTTTGATCAGGAGAATTTTGATCACAGCTCTGGAATGCTGTGACACACTCCACTGGGGACATTGAGATAGAGATCTCCACTTATGATTCTTCTGAACGATGGGTGAGAGGAAGGAGGGAGCGGCTATCGCTTTTGCAAATACCTGACCGCTTATCTGCCTTGGCCCTCTTTTTATCATATGATAGCTAGGAGTAGGCCATTTGTCCATCGAGCCTGCTCTGCTATTTAATAAATTCACAGTTGATTGTGCCTTTAACTCTAATTCCCTGCTAGATCCCCGTTACCCTTGACTCCCTTGTTGATCAAAAATTCACTTAGCCTTCAATATATTCCTCTTGGGGAAACAGTGACCACTCACTGGGTGGTGGCAGGTTGGTTGGCGTCATTTTCCACACTGCTCCGCTTCACCGAATGCTGGTGGCCGTTGGGTACTTTGGTGAGCTCTGCAGGAACAGGGGGTGTGGTAGTGGAGATCGGGGTCGGAGCCGCAGAATCCTGGTTAATCACCTGGGGAGAGTGCGAGTGACTGTGGGCTGCTTTTGTAATGGTGCCGCTGCTGCCATGGAACATGCGGAGCCTTTGGTGTGGATCCAGCCAAATGTCTTCTTGACCATCAAAAGGAGGCGTGGAGGCCAGAGGCTGAGCAGAGAGTGGGGAAATTGCCTTTTTATTGTTCATCCAGCTGGTAACTATGCAGGTGGTTACAAAAACCTTCGGCACCTGGTTCCCAATAATGTAGTAGGTAGTGCTGCAATGAATAAATTGGTTGTATTTTTAAACTACTAAATGAAACTACACTATCAAGACTAAAACAGGGAATGGATATAATAGAACTAATACAAATGATTGTTTTTTGAGGCACAAATTATTCATAAATAATAAACTGCAGGATAACACTCAAATCGATTGACTGTATTATGCTGGAATGTATTTTGTAACTTTGAAAAGGATTTCTGTTGCAATAAGCACAAGATATAATTATGCCCAAGATTTGCTGGGTCACTTCTTTTAGATATGCAAATATTCTACAAGCAGACTTTCCATATGAATTGGTGATTTGGCAAGCAAGTCCTGATGCTATTTAAATAATGTCTATTTCAACCAGGTGCCAAATAAGACTGTTGTGAACTATCTAGCTGGTTTGATGTTTCCTTGTCTGTAATTGCTATCTGTTTTCTGGTCTTAATATAGTGAATGTCATAGAACATTAAATTGTGATTTTTTTTATTTTTTTTTTCCAATACTAAAACTCAAAGTTGTTTACTTCTGATAAAAAAAATCGTCTGAACTGTTATTTAAATAGACCAGATTGCAGCTGAAAATGATACATAATGAGATAAATCTGTACTACTTGCATGATTTCTATTTCTCAGTGCCAAAATTGGGCTTTAACCTTTCCATTTTGGCTCTAAAATATTTGGGAGGTTGAGCAAGTGAAAGGGCTATTTAAATGTGATATTTCGGGCAGCACGGCACAGTGGTTAGCATTGCTGCCTACGGCACGAAGGACCCGGGTTCGAATCCCGGCCATGGGTCACTTTCCGTGTGCAATTTGCACATTCTCCCCGTGTCTGCATGGGTTTCAACCCCACAACCCAAATATGTGCAGGATAGGTGAATTGGTCACACTAAATTGCCCTTAATTGGAAAAAATAATTGGGTACTCTTAAATTTAAGAAGAAAAGAAAAAATAAACGACATTTCTTTGCATTTCATCTTGGCATTTATATTTTGTGATAATACCGCAATATAAAGTTCAAGTGATGCAAGGAAAGAAAAATTGGAGGAAACTAATGAGATTGTTGGTGTTACCAGCTAATGTTTACTTTGAAGTGACCAGAAAGTTGGTAGGATCTGAATAGTTCATGACAGGAGAAGGGCCATTGCATAGTAGTAGCTTCAAACGGTGTGCTGAACCTGATCAAATTGTTGAGACACTTTGCCTTTTCAGGGTAATTTATGGTAGACCAGGCATGTTTCCTGAAGTTTGTGGCTTTTGCCCTATTGTGAGTTTGCGCAATGCACAGTAAGCAATGATCTGATTGGTTTACCATTGTCCCGCAGATAGGTTTGCTGCACTGTTTTTCTGTGACGGCATGGAGGCACAGTGGTTAGCACTGCCTCACAGTTGCAGGGACCAGTGTTCAATTCCAGCCTCAGGTGACTGTGTGGAGTTTGTACGTTCTCCGTGTCTGAATGGGTTTCCTCCAGGTGCTCCAGTTTCCTTCCACAGTACAAAGATGTGCAGGTTAAGTGGATTGGCCATGATAGATTCCCCCTTAGTGTCCAAAGGTTCGGTGGGATTACTGGGTTATGGGGATAGGATGGAGATGTGGTCTTGGGTAAGGTGCTCTTTAAAGGGCCTGTGCTGACTCAATGGGCTGATTGGCCTCCTTCTGCACTAAATTCTATGACTAGCTTGCAAGGTGAGCAAATGGCTAGGGCCCTACTGATGAGACCAATTTTTTAGCACACTGAGCAGTATGAATCCTAACGTGTTATTTTCCACCAACAGGATTCTGCCATCAATTCAAAAAGATGTACTGGCACCCATGCGATTGAGCAATGTGTATGAATTTTAGTGCTAGTCAGGTGCCAGGTTTGTAGACGCTATGTCCCAGCGATTAGCTGATCGAAGCAGACAGCATGTTGATTTGATGTTCGAAATAAAGTACAGACTGTATTCAACCAGCCTGCATTTGCAAAGTTCAAAACAAAGCACCTGCTCTTAGATGTGTTTCCATGATTGGGTGGCACTTACTGATCAATCCTGAGGATGCTAATAGCTACAAAACAATCCATTTAAGATAATTAGCAAAGCTTGTATCGTGGCACATTTACACTCGTTAGAAGCAACATAACATTCTTATGCAGGGACCCATTCTTGATGAACAAAATGAATATGTTCAGGCTTTGAGAGCTTGGGAGCAGGAATTTTTTGTTGCTTTCTCCTCAGCCAGCTAGCCTACTTGCCAACCGATCAGTACCATTTTCTCCAGTGGTATAAATTGTGTTGGTTTGACATTTTTAATTCTTGTATTTGTTCTGATGAGTGCAAGACTAAAAGCTTTGGCAACATGTTATTTGAAAAAAATCATTCAGAGAATGCATTTCTATCACCTGTAGGTTTTGGTGGTTTGGGAAGTCTGCCAGCCCAATTAAATTGTTTTACTTCCTAAACTAGATACAAATGTGTCGGTGGGATTATTTATTTGAATCTTGCTTAACAGTGCATGGTGAACAGAGATGGTTGGGGGTGGGGGGGAAGCATTTTCTGGTCGTTCCCGCCAGCGGGACCTTCTGGTCCCACTGACGGTGCATCCCAGCGACGTGAGGTGGATTCAATGGGAAACCCCATTGATCAGAAGATCCCTTCATTAGCCAACCACCGGGGTGGGCGTGGGGGAGGGGGGCGGAGCGGAATGGGTGTGCGTAAAAAACCCTCTCGGTGATTCTCATTTCCATACCCAATCTTATTCCTCGTATATTTTCTCTCTTCCCTTACTTGCTTTAATTTAATGCTTTATCAAACACCAGCAAAGCATCAGGACATTTTGGCTCTTTAAAGTGCATTAATGGAATTTGTCCATTTTACATAATGTTGAAGATCTAAGATTGGATGTGTATAATTAATTACTATATAATTATTTAAATGTTTTGAATTTTGATGCAAAATATTGCTAAAATATTGCTGCCTCATATAGATGTGGACAATGACTGTGAAATGGCAAATTCAAGTTCAGCAATTTTGGATCATAACCACTGCAGTGCTGGTAATATATCTGCTGTTGCTATTTGCTGCTCCTCTAGATCAATCTTTTGTTTATTTACTTTCTCTACTTACCACGTTCCATTTTGCACCATTATCCCTTTTGTCATTTAATCACCTGTAACCTATCACAGACTTTCACTTCAGTCCCATCCTCCCTTTTCTTGCCACTGTACTTGCTTAATATATGTTACATCTCTTGACCTTTCACTAAAGCTAGAAAACGTTAGCACCCTGAAAGGTTAACTTGGCTTCTCTCTCCACAGATGCTGCCTGACCTGCTGGGAACTTCCAGCATTTTCTGTTTGCATTTCAGATTTCTAGCATCCGCAGTATTTTGCCCGTGTATTACTGTTAATGCATATGATGTTTCAGATTTGGATTGGATTGAGCTATATATTAAGGTTGCACAATGTCATTCTTGAAATGTAATTGTCGGTTGATAACTGGTTATGCACCACATTTCCTCTGAGTCACAATATTAATGCCTTCAAGTATTTGGGTGTGGGATTCTCCAGGTTTCACAGCACTGTAACTATGAATGTTTCATATTTATTAGAAAATATATAATTGAAATAAGGTAAACTAAAGGGGAACATGATATTCATTAGTAATTTCTATTTATAAATTCGCTGTCTCATTTTAGCTTTTCAATGAATCTCGTTGTCAATGTTCAGCGAGTCTAAAAACATGCATGGTGGCAGAAGTCTTTGACTTGAGCCTTGCAAGTCTAGGTAGGTGATTTTTGTATTCGTGCAGAGTTGAGATCAATTCAGGAAGACAAAGTAGATGTCAGAGTAATACTTTTTCTCTTATCTCTCTCAAGACGTCAGTTCAGAAAATTGAGATTTTCTTTGTTGTGTGGCATGGGTTGCAACAAAATAGAAGTACTGTTGTGATGGTTTCAGATATACTAAATTAACTTGCCCTTACTTAAGAGGTGAGAAGTTAAGGCAGTGAAACTTGCAGCAGGTCCCAGGATTCCTGAAAAATTGATTACTGCTATCATTTGACTAACATTTTAAGTATATTTCAGCTGATAATATGAGGGCTAGGAAAAGGTGGGTTGAATGGCCTCCTTCAGTGCCATAATGACTCCTGCGACCAGGGGCGAAATTCTCCGGAAACGGCGTGATGTCCGCCGACTGGCGCCGAAAACGGCGCAAACCAGTCGGGCATCGCGCCGCCCCAAAGGTGCGGAATGCTCCACATCTTTGGGGGCCGAGCAACAACCTTAAGGGGCTAGGTCGGCGCCGGATGAATTTCCGCCCCGCCAGCTGGCGGAAAAGGTCTTTGGTGCCCCGCCAGCTGGCGCGGAAATGACATTTCCGGGCGGCGCATGCGCCGGAGCGTTAGCGGCCGCTAACAGCATTCCCGCACATGCGCAGTGGAGGGAGTCTCTTCCTCCTCCGCCATGGTGGAGACCGTGGTGAAGGCGGAAGGGAAAGAGTGCCCCCACGGCACAGGCCCGCCCGTGGATCGGTGGGCCCCGATCGCGGGCCAGGCCACCGTGGGGGGCACCAGATCGTCCCGCGCCCCCTCCAGGACCTCTGAGCCCGCCTGCGCCGCCTTTTCCTGCCGGTAAGGTAGGTGGTTTAATCTACGCCGGCGGGACAGGCATTTTAGCGGCGGGACTTCGGCCCATTCGGGCCGGAGAATCGCGTGGGGGAGGGGGGGCGGGGGAAGGGCCCGCCAACCGGCGCGGTGCGATTCCCGCCCCCGCCAAATAACCGGTGCCGGAGAATTCGGCAGCCGGCGGGGGCAGGATTCACGCCAGCCCCCGGCGATTCTCCGACCCGGCGGGTGGTCGGAGAATCTCTCCCCATGTGTTTGAAGTACAATGCAACCATTTATTTAAAAAGAACACCCAAACTAAAATGTACAATAATGGGGTGGGATGGGAGAGAATATTTTATGTTCAGATTTCCTACTTTCACAGTGGGAATTGCAATCCTTTATACTTATTGATTGCTCACATTCACACTTTTATTTGTGTGTAACAGTGAGTAAGGACAGTGTGAGCTTTCTTTCTTATTTACTTCATGGTGACAAAGGGACCTTCATGAACGTGCAAATTACTGAAAACTGCTTTCAGTGTTTCACAATGTAGCTGGGCATTAGAATCCAGCTGTGCTCATCATAGACTATAGCTGTCTCGTGTAACAAAACTCTAAATATGGGGAATCAGTGTAATTCGCCCAAGTAAAAGCCATCCAACCATTATAACCCTGACTTTTAAAAACATTTCTGAACATTGCTAATTCTGGAGTGCGTGTCAGGAATGTTCAAGTAGCAACAGTTAGTGTATGTGTAAATCTAAACCGAAAATGCTGAGAATACTCAGGAAATCTGGCTTTCTGTGGAGAGAGAAACAGTTAACTTTTCAGGTTGATACTTTTAAATGCTGTTATAAATTAAATAAATACTGTTTCTCTTCTAAACTACTAATGGTCTGACACATGGATTGAAAAGCAGGTGGTTAGCATGTATAAATAATTTATAACACGTTTTGCTGATGTGGCAAGGATGTGTGAGATATTTTGGGTACTTGTACACTTGAATCCCAAACGTTCGTTTGAAAAGTGAAAGTTGCATTGGCACTGTTTTCACTGTTACAATTCTAATTCTATTTGTTACACTTAAGAGTTCTGTTTTTATAGGATGTACTCCTTTTCATGAAGCTATTGTATTCTACACATAGATGTACATTCATCCCTATTTTGTGAAGCAAACGATTGTACAATGTAGAATAGAATCATTAATATTTTGAAGCCGTTGTATATTAAGATGCTTAATCATGCACTTTATCAGTGGACGTACCCACACGTAGGCCGGAATTTTAACGTCTTGGTGTGATCCTTGATGGCGGACCAAAAGATTGGGGATGACCCTGGGATCCTCAAGTGCATTTTGTGGGTGCCTGGCAACTAACTAATTTCCGGTGGTGCTGCTGTCCCTTTCATGGGAATCATAGCATTTACAGAGCAGAAGGAGGCCATTCGGCCCATTGAGTCTGCACTGGCCCTTGGACAGAGCACCCCACCGAAGCCCACACCTCCACCCTATCCCAGTAACCCAGTAACACCACCTAACCTTTTTGGACACTTAAGGGGCAATTTAGCATGGCCAATCCACCTAGCCTGCACATCTTTGGACTGTGGGAGGAAACCAGAGCACCCAGAGGAAACCCACGCAGACACTGGGAGAACGTGCAGGCTTCGCACAGACCGTGACCCAAGTCGGGAATTGAACCTGGGACCCTGGAGCTGTGAAGCAACTGTGCTACCGTGCCACCTTTAAAGGGTGTCTGCCCATTCCAACAAGCTGCTGGCTAACTAGAGGTGCCACTAGGAGTGGTGGCGAATGCTTGGACTATACCTGTAAGAAGAGTATGCCATGGAAGGACAATGTCTCTCAATCAGGTGAGTGAGCCTGGGGCGCCGGCCCTGGCAGGGGTACATTTGGTGAGGGCTGGTGATAACATTGCAATAGGGGTGACCATTTCTATTGGTGGCGTGCTCTCCATGGGCCACAGGATCCTCAAATAGCAGGGCCTCACTCCTAACGCCATGGGGTGGCTGTCTTGCCAGGTAGTCAATTGATATGGTGGAGGGCCTTCACACCACTGGTAAAATGCCAGCAGCAACCGGTCTTAATTGGCACTTTGCAAGTGGCTAAATTGTCCTCTTGGTGGAAGTTCAGTTCTCCATCTCTCCTACCACTGGTTAAAAAAGCAAGGCGGTGGAAATACAATTTGTTCTCCACCTACTGCCTTCCCTCACAACTTTATGGGCTGGAAACATTCAGCTCATCATTTGTGGAATCACTGCGCATCTTGTCGGGAGGCACAATGGGTAGCACTGCTGCCTCACTGCAGCAGGGACTCCATTAGATTCCAGCCTTGGGTTATTGTGTGGAATTTGCACATTCTCTCCGTGTCTGTGTGGGTTTCCTCCGTGTGCTCCGGTTTCTTCCCACAGTCCAAAAATGTGCAGGTCAGGTGGATTGCCCATGATCAATGCGTGGGGGTTACAGGGATAGGACGGGGGAGTGGGCCTCGGAAGAGTGCTCTTTCAGAGAGTCAGTACAGATTCAATGAGCCGAATGGCCTCCTGCACTGCAGGGATTTTGTGGATTGATGCTTTGTATTTTTCCATGCAGTCAAGAACCTTTTTGTTCCTAAATTCTGAGGACGAGCTGGGCTCTGGGACTGGGGCAGTGTCCTACACACTGGAGGTTGAATTGGTTTGTAGTTGACAGCTCTCCTGATGAGTGTGTGATGTGCTTATTTAGTGCTTCTCCACGAACAACCCCTAGATTGCCTAGTATATTACCAATACAAGTTAAAGGCTGAACATCACTTGACATTGTCACATTTATGTGAGCAAACTGTACTCCACAACAGAGAGGGGGAATGCAAAGTTTTGTAGCTAATAATGGGAGTTGTGCTTGTCAGCTCATTACTGTGGATTCTTTATTTCTGAGTAGGCCCAGAATGAGTAGGTCCATAACATAAAGCACTGAGCTACATCTTCTGAAATCATTACATTTGCCAAGTTCGTAATTATCATCTGGATAGCAGGGCTATAAGCAGGATATGTGGTGCAGAGTGTTCCTCTAGCCACATTTCCCTCCAGTAGTTGGCTGGTATGGAGTGCTGGATTTAGTGCAGCCTGTATCGGGTGTGTTATTTTGCTAAATGGTTTTGAGTTTGCCTTCCTGCATCTTGCTGCAAATTGTGCTGTTTAGGGTTCGTCTCCATTTCTTTTGTCATTCCTTTTTTTCTTCTTGGTTAACTTACATTTTCCTCCCAAGTTGCTTTCCACCTCGCCATGGAGATGGGCATGGTGCACAGTAAGGAAATGTAACTGCAAGAAGTGGTTAGGGCGTGGAAGAAAAATTCCATCAAGTTTGTTTCAATCTGAAGTCTGCAAGTGTTTGCCGTGTTCTGGAGTTGGTGCTTCACCTAAAGTTAATGTTTCAGTCATGTTGGCTGAGGCAGACATTAAAATATTTGAATTTCCCTTTGTCAAGAAAACGACATGCATCAAACCCATACAAGAATTTCATTTAACCAATTTTATTTTGGTAGAGGGCAGCATGGTGGTGCAGTGGTTAGCACTGCTGCCTCACGGCGCTGCGGGCCCGGGTTCGATCCCGGTCCTGGGTCACTGTCCGCGTGGAGTTTGCACATTCTTCCCTCGTGTCTGCATGGGTTTCTCCCTCCCCACCCCAACCTAAAAAGATGTGCAGGGTAGATGAATTGGCCTTGGCCACGCTAAACTGCCCCTAAATTGGGAAAAAAAGAATTGGGTACCTACATTTATTTATTAAAAAAAATAAAAATATTTTGATATAAGTATGACTTGTTAAGCCCGCTGCATTTTGTTTTCTCTGCCACTCTACATATTTGCTTCTCAACAGAAATGAAACCAAATTGATGTATTTTGTGAAGTCAACTTTGGGACATGCTTTCACACTCTGGCTCATAGTGCACTGTGAAGTTCTGTGGAAAATTGGTGCTCATTTTGCTGGTTCCACACTGCCAAAAATGCATGTGTGTCAATGCAATGTCTTGCACTGAGGAAAGAGAAAGGGTGGGGTTGTTTAAGTAGTTCTAAATTTTGAACAGTTTCAAACTGGTTTTACTTAGCTCACTTTTGTATAAAATTCTTAAAAACACAAACTAAAGATACATTGCGTGCAGATTTGGTGCTTGTGGTAATGTATAGCACAAAAATTCAAGAGTTGGTACACTAATTTACATCCACGTTTCAAGCTACTAAATATTAGCATTTTATTATGGCATAATTGCAAATTTGTGAATTCTGTGCTCTTTTCAATCTGCAGGTAAAAAAAACCCAAGAGCTTCAGGCAGTAACATGAGGGAGACACTTGCTTGGTCATCATGTCCTGGCAATGTCATATGAAGCATGTTTTAAACTGGAATATAACATTTTAACATATCTTTTTGTGCTGTATTACATGGCTTTTTACACTGGAACAATGGGGAATCATTTACAGATATTTATAAATGTAACTGTACAAGTTTGCAGATGACCAAGATATCATTTTGGTTTGCCTTGTTTGCAAGGTTGTTGGATGGGTACTCAGTTCCACTGCTGAAGTGCAAGTGGCAAATAAACAAGTTCTATAAATACTACTCTGCCAGACATTGAATGTTCTAAAATTTTGACAGTTGTATATAATTCAGCCAGCCAAGATACAAGTGTTACAGTTTGCCCTATTTTATCTATCTGAAGAACAAGCAGGTCAAGTAATCAAAATGTTGCAACTTCAGAAAATGTCAACTTTGTTTCAAACAAAGAGGGGCAAAGTGGGACAGTACAGTTTCAATAGAATTGAAGTGATATCTGGGATTGAAATTGTCATATTTCAATCTAGGGTGGATGGTGAAATTTTGCTGTGTTTGGGCCAGTGAAATGCTGGATTTCCAGGATATTCATCTGAATAAAAACACTCGTAGATGGGTATGCCAGCAGGTGGAGTTTACATTGCTTAATGGAGCGCAATAATGTCTATCAAACAAACTGGCAACCGTTTTAATACCTCCAGAGTTGTTGAGACTATTTTCCTAACTTTGCTGACAGATTTGCAGGTGGAATGTTGTAAGAGCCCTTCCTGGTGATTTCCTTATTTCCCATTTCTTTTACTTTCTGGTTATCATTTAGATCCATGGATATTTAATGCACATATACCTTTAAGTCGAGCAGAGGAAGTGAGGAGCTCAAAAGATGAAACACCACTGTGGAGGGTTAACTTCTGCACAGAAAAAACCCAGACTTTTTGGCACCCAAGAGATCAAGGGATTCGGTTCGATTGGCTGGTTGGTGGCCAATGAATTGGCCAAAGACCGTATTCTGCCTGCCGACAGGCATTGATGTACTATCCAGTATCATGCTTGTATTCAACATGACGCATGATTCCATGAGATAATCTTTATTGTCACAAGTAGGCTACATTAACACTGCAATGAAGTTACTGTGAAAAGCCCCTAGTTGCCACATTCCGGCGCATGTTCGGGTACACAGCGGGAGAATTCAGAGTGTCCAAATTACCTAACCGCATGCCTTTCGGGATTTGTGGGAGGAAACCAGAGCACCCGGAGGAAACCAGAGCACCCGGGGAGAATGTGTAGACTCCTCACAGACAGTGACCGAAGCCGGGAATTGAACCTGGGATCCTGGAGCTGTGAAACAACAGTGCCTACCCACTGCTACCGTGCTGATTAACTATTCCTTAAGAAAAGTCAGAACTTTTTCAGGTAGCATTTCACAACCTCTGTCTGTATTGGGGTAATTGGGAAGAGCAAGGGTTAATGTGGGACTGGAGAACAGCATTGTCCATGGTATGATATTGAGAGTCACATGATGGTAGGCTGGCTGTCAGATTTACAATGAAACACACATTGCCTAGGCACTGGGTCCTGACCAATGCCCCCTCCCTCGGCCCCCAACGCCGGCTGGTGTTTGGAGCCACCAATGGGATACTGATGTCGCTCTGCATTGCCTGTTGATAAGCTCATAGACAATACAGCGCAACATCAGACTCTGGTTGGCCCATAGAACCCCTACAGTGTATAAGGAGGCCATTTATCCCATTGGGTCTGCACCGATCTTCTGAAAGAACACCCTACCTTGGCCCAATTCCCCCCCCTCTGTCCCCATAACCCGATCAAACGTACACATCTTTTGGCAGTAAGGGGCAGTTTGGGTTGGCCAATCTGCCTAAACTGCACAGCTTTGAACTGGAGGAGGAAACTGGAGCACTTGGAGGAAGCCCACACAGACACTGGGAGAATGTGCAGACTCCAAACTGATGGTCACTCAAGGCTGAAATTGAACCCAGGTGCTTGGTGCTATGAGGAAGAGGTGCTAATCATTGTGCCACGATGGTGGTGGTGGTGGTGTGGGGGGTGGGGGGTCAAATCCATTTAGAATGGGAAAACTGACTGGTCTGATCACTGAGGTACGCGTGCAAGGAACGAGAGGCAGGACAGAGAGGCTGTTGCAGAAGATCCTGTGTTATACTTTTGTGAAAAAAGGTGCAGCCAGCAGATTTCTCAACCCCAGAGCTGAGGGCAGGGCAACCAGCAGCAGCGAGGCGAGGTGCCAGGTGAAAGCCACCGGCCAGACGGTCAGTAGCTGCCGAACATTGAGGGGAGCAGGCGAGGGATGGCTTGACCCAGCCAGGGCTGATGAGGGCAGGGCAGCCAGCAACAGCGAGGCACTGGTGCCGGGTGAAATCTGTGAGATGGGGGTCTACTCGGTTGGGGCCAGCAGCTGCTGACCAGCAAGGGGGGGGGGGGGGGCAGGGCAGTACCTTGGAGATATGTATAGTTTTGGGTTACCAATAAATGGTTTATGTTCAATCATACAATACTCCAGACCGCTTGCGGCGACACCAAACCACCTCGCAACACTCCAGACATCCCAAAGTGACTTGCAGTCAATGAATTATTTCTGAAGTGATTTCACTGTTATAATGTATTGAAATGTAGCAACCAATTTGCACAATGCTAGCTCCGACTGACAGAAATGAGAGAATCTGTTTTAATGACGTTAGAGTGGAGAGCTCCCTGCTGTCTTTCGATAAGTGACATTTGGGCTGGATTTTGTGGTCAGCGGTGAAGCAAGAGCTGTCGCCACTGACCACAAAGTAAGTCTTGCTGAGAGACGAAGCAATCTTGCTGGCAACAATTTCTACCTGTACTGTCGTGTTACTGCAACTGATTGCAGCGTTCTTTCCACTCAAGTGTGGAAATGGAATCATGTCATTAGGCTGACCAAGCAACCAATTACATTTAAAAGATTTTCAGAGACACAAACTGTAAACCAAAAGCAGAAAAATAAATTCGCTTAAATTTCCTTTCCATGAAGCAGGTTCCATATGTGGTGAAGGTAGAAGTTAAAATATTCTGCCAACTCTTCTAAAAAAATTCAAAGATACTAAATTGTTCAATTACCAACACCTCAATTATAAAATTATTTTGTCCGGGCCTGTTCTGTTACCTAATTTTTTTTAAAAATCACATGGCTGATTAAAAACACAGCGCAGTTGCAACTGATTGAAGAAGATGCAACTTTTTAAGGCTTTTCAAAGAGTGATGTGTTGCTGAAAAATGTAATTTCTCACTGATTTCAATGTACGTTGGCTCTGGGGGAAGGATTTATCGTTCAGGATTTCTACACTAATCTGCACACGCACCTACAACCTGAATTTGCAGTCTGAGGGGCAATGATGGCGAACAGTTTGCCCAGAACACTCAACTCCTCTACAAAATTTGTCTTGAGATCTTTGCAAGTCTGTTTGAGGGAGCAAAAGGGGCCTGAATTTATCCTCTCTTCAGAAAGACGATAGTTCCAGCAACGTAGCACTTCAGAGTACAAGTTTCAGCTTTGATTATAAAGGAAAGAGAGACTCTCAATGTCTTAAAGCACTTGACAACCAATTGAGTGCAGTCACAGATACTATGTGGAAAACATGAACCTTGAGTTGGGTTTAAACCCATCACTTTCTGAATCTGAGCTGAGTGGCACTAAGTATTACAGTTAGTGTTTGAAGCAACATTGAAGATCATAGCAACATTGAAGAATGTTCGATCAGTGATTGAAAGATTACAGGAACAGGTGGATGTAACAAATTAGGGCTCCTGTTCATATGGTAGATAAATACCAACATAGGCTGATTGAGTTGACTGTTTACGTGTTGTTTCTATGTAATTATTAGTTCTTTAAAATTGAATCAGACTACTTGTCCAGTATGTTCCCAACGGTTTCAATATCCATTTCCCTTCTGAATTTTTTTTTTTTGGAGAAAGACCATATGAAAAAATGTTTTGCAAAACTATTTTGTGTTTGCAAAAAAATTTTACCGGGCTAGTAGAAAAAAACCAGAGCATTGTAATTGCTGCACACTATTGCCTTACACCCTCTTGTTTTGATACCCGTATAAACCTTTAAAGTTCAAAGAGAAGTTTGAAGACTTGGTTATTGAAAAAATGAAATCACAGTATTTCACAATTTAAAACAAACTTTACAGCATAAGAATGAAGTAAAGGAAAGACTCCTGAATAAACAGTCTCAGATAATTACTTCACATTGAAAAGGATAATAAAATCAAACCACAGAGACTAAAATCCCCAGTTGAACCTTCCTTTTTCCATTACGACTTCCTCCAGAAAATCTTTGGCTATTTATCAGGTTCTTAAAATTATCCACTTTCTTGGGACTAACTCCAAACTTTTCCATAACTGCAAGTTCTGGGATTTTTCAGCTCCGACCTGAGATTCACTTACAATTCCCGTGCAGTGACTTTAACAGAAAATTAGAAACATACCTGGTTTCTAATTCTATTCCGGTCACCAGCTGTTCCACAGCTCTGGGCAAATTATTTTTCACTGCATTGTGAACTCCGAGTTTACATCCACCAACCTGGGTGCTTTCTGCTCCAACCTCCAAGATCTTTGGGAAAAATCTTACAGACAACTCTCCAGAATTCCAACCATGGCTCTACTCCGAATCACTCCTCTCTAGAGTAACAGAAGATAGTTTAAATGAGTGACAGATATTAAAATTAACTCCCATCTAGCCTCAAAACCAAAATTTTGATTCCGAGCCTCAGATGAATTTCTGTCTCTAATTAAGTTAATGACCCTCTCTCTGAATTTGTTGGTGTCTACTTACTACTTTTTCTACTTACCTTGCGGTTTACGCTTTAATTCCTAAAACTTCTACGTCTGAAAGACATAAGTTATGAAATCAGATGTTCGCAACACCCTACTGTCATGCAGAGTCCGCCATCTTCACCTTCTATCTGTAACTCTGCCCCTCAATCATTTCTTGTTACTTTTCCATTTATTTTCTGGCACCTCTTAGAAGTCTAAATATTTGATCATGCCTTTGGTTACTTCAATTAAATCCATAGAATCCCTACAGTGCAGAAGGAGGCCATTCAGCCCATTGAGTCTGCACCAACTCTCCGAAAGAGCACTCTACCGTGGTCTGCCCCATAACACGAGCATTGATCATGGCCAATCAATCTAACTTGCACATCTTTGGTCTATGAAATGAAACCGGAGAAATGCATACAGACACTGGGCAAATGTGCAAACTCCACACAGTCATCCAAGGCCGGAATTGTACCTGGGTCCCTGGCGCTGTGAGGCAGCAGTGCTAACCATTGTGTCACTATTAAATCTTGCCCTTATTACATTTATTATGTAAAATGTTTGCAGTCATCTTTGAAATTATGCTAATTCAATAGCTTGGTTTCTTTCAAAATTTCTATGAAAATACAGCCCATGTTTGAAACATTACTTTGATTGCAATCTTTTGCTTGCATAGTATATTTGTATTTTTGAGCAGTTGCTTCAACCATTTTGAACAAATGCCCTTAATATGATGCACAACATAACCTGTGTTTCAGTGTTCCCTGTAATGAAAACCCATCAAAGAGCAAGGGACAAGAGAAGGAAAAGCAGCATCCAGATCCAGACCATAGCCATGAAGTGCCCCAAATTACTTCCAGTGTCTCAGGGTGATTCCCTTGATGCATTCTTCCATCTCTCTTCCCCCCCCCCCCACCCACAACTTCCTCCAGATATTAAGAGATTTGTCATTGAGCAGAAAGGTGTAAGAGGAACACTTAAGCATCATCCATTTGAGAGACTATGAAACAATTGCCTAAGAAAGTTTAAAATATGAATGTTTCTCATAATAACTGTTAATTGTTTCCATTGCTGTCTGAGGCCATGGGCTCTTGTAGTTGCTGTTGCATTGTACCCTGATGAAATGGTGAACAGAAAGGCACATCGTGGGAGAGAAAGTTACAGCCTACCTTTCTTGCTTTGGCTCTGTGAATGTTTTCTACCCATTTTGATGTGTAGCTTAATGTCAAAATGTTATATTAAAGTATGGTTTTTTTTAAAGGAGGCTTAATGTTGTGTTTACATTGCTTAATTAAAATTAGAATAATTCCAACTTCAGTCATTTTTATACAACATATCAGTAAAATGTATGTATCATAGACTCTAAGTAATGAGTCAGTTTTCTTGCCTTGATCAACACGAGATAAATCGTCCTAGTTAATAGATAAGTGTAATTAATTTTAAAGATTTGCCATTGTCAACTATTTATTTGCACTTCTCTTAAGGTTTATCTGCAACATACTGTCTATCAGGCATACTGAGCAGTTGGCAAGAAACAATCTTTCATCTTGTCACAGTGTGAAACATCATTGTACCAAATTTACATCAAGTTCACTATTCTAGCTTGCACTTCCTGGTTCAGACTGCACTATTCATTAACACTACTTCAGTTATGGAGTTGCACAGTTGGTCACCCTCTTTAGAGGTCACAGGTGCCCTGTGGAGGGCATCTCAAATTTTCAGCATCTGCCAGTACAGAAGGTCATGCAGTTAAATGGGCAGAGGAAATCCTTTTGTTCATTTGCTGGTTGCAGTACATGCTGTCCCAATATGTCTGGTCCAAATAAAAACACAATGCAGGAAATTCTCTGATCAAACAGCATCTTGACCTTCAGCAGAACTGGAAAAAGTTACACATCTGCCTAATCTGTTGAATATTTCCAGCATTTTCTTTTTTTACAGATTTCCAGAATTTACAATATCTAATGTAAATACACACCTAGCTTTGATTATCTTCTGTACTTCAGCATTTCAGATGTCTGGTTCCTTTAACTTGCATTTTGCTTCTGTAGTTGTTTTCATATTTTATTACCATGGTTGTTCCATGGCAAGATCAATGAGGTATTGCGACTCCAAATTGGAATTCATTTATCCACATCCGAGAGAAAAAAGCTTTTTCTAGTTGGATTTATTCAAAGACATTTTTGGACTTCAGGATAATGACCTAGTTTTGCTTCCAGTGAGCTCTGAAAGTTGCTTGCCATTTGTTATGCATAAGTTTTCAACAGACTTTTTGTGGGCCTGCAAGCAGAAATCTGATCACCGTGTGCCTTTGGGAACTTCTGGCTACTGGGAAGGTAACCATTGCCGGAATTCTCCAGCCATTTGCTGGCAGCGGGATTCTCTAGTCCCTCCAACAGCACACCCCTGCCCATGGGTTTCCCAGTGGCGTGGGGTGGCTTCATTGGGAAACCCCATTGACAGCAGTGGCAGCAGAAAATCCATCAGTAAACTGCGTGCCGTCTCCCACTGCCGAAAAACACCCAGCTGGGAAGAGAACCCTGTTCAGTGACTCTCCAAGAGGTCGAATTGAAGAATGGATACAGAGGCATGCAGAGTCTAAACCAGGAGGTTAGAATATTTTAATGCTAGGTAAAATCATGTACAAAAGATGAAAGAGAGGGAGAGCTAGTTGTGATTGAGAGATGGGTGATACAAAAAAGAAATTAAAAAAAAAAAAAAATTCTCCAATAATAATTAAAATTTGAAGAAATGTGATGCCACACCGTTTCCGTGTCAGACAAGCTGTTTGGTAGGAATTAAGACCTACCACCCCGTTACAGATAAAGAGTGATCATAATATGATAGAATTTCACATTCGGGACTTCGGGTGCGGCTATGCAGAGCTAGGTCGCATATTCGGTAGCTCCCGCTTGGAACCGACTTTTGGGCCCTTTTACAGGGCCCCCACGGCATTTGTTTGACATTTCCTGGTGTGGCAAGAAGACTGCAGCATTCCCCTGACAGTGTCCCCCAGGAATGTGATGTCTTTTGGCTGCCAGACCCGGCAGAAACAGTAAAGGATTTGGCTTTGGCTGCAGGTTTAGACAAGGGCCTCTTCCAGCATGCAGGCGGGGGAAGGGCAAGCTTAAAGCTGCAATCTATCAAAGGGGAATTCTAGCAGCAGAGGGAACAACTGTGAAAGGATCTACCAGGGCCATTGAAGAAGCAGGGACGAGGCTTCCAGTGGCGGCCATGGAGGAGTAGGTCGCACATTCGGCAGCTCCCGACTGGAACTGACTCTCAGACCTTTTTCAGGAGTTTCCATAGACTTTTTAAACGGACCAGAAGTGTAACGGCCAAAGGAGCGGCACTGGAGCAACGGGAGAAGTGAGGGAAAGAAAACAAAATGGCGGCGGCCAGGGACAAAGGGGAGCTGCAGGAGTTCATCAAGCGCTGCTTCGAGGAGCAGCGCGAGGAGATGCGCAAGGAGATGTTGGTGCCTATGCTTTCGGCAATTGAAGGACTGGGGATCACCCAGAAGGTCCACGAAGCTAAGATCCAGGAGGTACAGAAAAGAGTCAGTCAGAACGAGGACGAGCTCGTGGGCCTGGCGGTGAGAGTGGAGCAGAGCGAGGCGCTACACAAGAGGTGGGCGGGAAGACTCGAAGACCTGGAGAACAGGTCGAGGAGAAAGAATCTGCGAATCCTGGGTCTCCCTGAGGGAGTGGAGGGGGCTGATGCCGGGGCATACGCGAGCACGATGCTTGAGGCGATGATGGACACGAAGGCCCCTTCGAGGCCGCTGGAGTTGGACGGGGCACATTGGGTGCTGGCGAAGAAGCCCCAGGCAAATGAGCTGCCAAGGGCGATGGTGGTGAGGTTCCACCGGTTCATGGACAGAGAGTGGGTCCTGAGATGGGCCAAGAATGAGCGGAGCGGTAAGTGGGACAATGCAGAGATCCGAATATACCCGGACTGGAGCACTGGAGGTTGCAAAGCGGAGAGTGGGTTTCAACCGGGCCAAAGCGGCGTTGTACCGGAAAGAAGTGAAATTCGGAATGCTGCAGCCAGCGCGACTGTGGGTCACATACAAGGGCCAACACTATTACTTTGAAACGCCTGACGAGGCGTGGACCTTTGTACAAGCTGAAAAGTTGGACTCTAACTGAGGGTTTGTGAGGGTAGGGGGGATGTTTGAGGTTTGATGTGTGGTGGTTGTTGTATATAGGGGGTCAATCACGCGCAGGAAATGTTACATGGGCTGGGGGAGAGAGGCAAGGCTGCGACAGGAGCTGCGCCAGAGGGGGCGGAGCGGGCTTTGGAAAGTGCGGGGTGTTTTCCTGTGTGCAGGAAGAAAGGTGGGAAGGGGAACGAAGGAATGCATATGGATTGGGAGACTCCCACGCGGGGAGGTCAATGGGACAGCAGGGGAAGCCGGGGTCAGCAGGCGTCAGCTGACTTACGGGAGTGACATGGGGGGAGCAAAAAAGCTAGACAGGGGTCTAGCGGGGGGGGGGGGGGGGGGAAGGGGGGGTTTGGAAAGGGTTGCTGCTGCACTGGCCGAAAGGGAATGGGACACAGAAGAGGTGGTCGGGACGGGGATCCCCCCTCTGGAGGACTGGAGGGTGAGGGAGGCGTGGACACGGGACTGGCGCAGAAAAGGAGATGGCTAGTCGGCGGGGCGTGGGGGGGGGTGAGAGCCCCTCCCATCCGGCTGATAACGTGGAATGTGAGGGGCCTGAATGGGCCGGTGAAGAGGGCTCAAGTGTTCGCGCACTTAAAGGGACTGAAGGCGGACGTGGCCATGCTCCAAGAGACACACCTGAAGGTGGCGGACCAGATCAGGCTCAGAATGGGATGGGTAGGGCAGGTATTCCACTCTGGACTGGATGCGAAGAATAGAGGGGTGGCAATATTGGTGGGAAAGCGGGTGTCATTTGAGGCCAAGACTATTGTAGCGGACAATGGAAGGCGATATGTAATGGTGAGCGGTAGGCTGCAAGGGATGTGGGTGCTGTTGGTAAACGTATACGCCCCGAACTGGGATGATGCAGGATTCATGAAGTGCATGTTGGGGCGCATTCCGGACCTGGAGATAGGAGGCCTGATAATGGGAGGGGACTTCAATACAGTGTTGGATCCAGCACTAGACCGCTCCAAATCAAGGACTGGAAAGAGGCCGGCGGCGGCCAAGGTACTTAGGGGGTTTATGGATCAGATGGGGGGAGTGGACCCATGGCGGTTTGCAAGGCCGCGGGCCAGGGAATTTTCTTTCTTCTCCCATGTACACACAGCCTACTCCCGGATAGATTTCTTTGTTCTGGGTAGGGCGCTCATCCCGAGGGTGGAGGGGACGGAGTATTCGGCTATAGCCGTTTCGGACCATGTCCCACACTGGGTGGAACTGGAGCTGGGAGAGCAGAGGGACCAACGCCCGTTGTGGCGGCTGGATGTGGGACTGCTGGCAGACTAGGTGGTGTGTGGGAAGGTGAGGGGGTGTATCGAAAGGTACTTGGAGGCCAACGACAACGGGGTGGTGCGGGTGGGGGTTGTATGGGAGGCGGTGATCAGGGGAGAGCTAATTTCCATTAGGGCTCATAGGGAGAAGACCGAGGGTATGGAAAGGGGAGAGGTTAGTGGGGGAGATTTTGAGTGTGGATAGGAGATACGCAGAGGCCCCGGAGGAAAGATTACTTGGCGAAAGACGACGGCTCCAGACGGAGTTTGACCTGTTGACCACAGGGAAGGCGGAGGCACAGTGGAGGAAAGCGCAGGGGGCGACCTACGAGTATGGGGAAAAGGCTAGTCGGATGCTGGCACACCAGCTCCGTAAGAGGATGGCAGCGAGGGAAATAGGGGGAGTCAAAGATGGAAGGGGAGCCACGGTTTGGAGTGCGACGGAAATAAACTAGGTATTCAAGGCCTTTTGTGAAGAGCTGTACAGATCCCAGCCCCCAGAGGGGGAAGAGGGGATGAGACGATTCCTAGATCAGCTGAGATTCCCGAGGGTGGAGGAGCAAGAGGTGGCTGGTTTGGGGGCACCAATTGGGTTGGAGGAGCTGAGCAAGGGTTTGGGGAGCATGCAGGCGGGGAAGGCCCTGGGGCCGGACGGATTCCCGGTGGAGTTCTACAGGAAGTACGCAGACCTGTTGGCCCCGCTACTGGTGAGGACCTTTAATGAGGCAAGAGAGGAGGGGACCCTGCCCCCGACAATGTCGGAAGCGACAATTTCTTTGATCCTAAAGCGGGACAAGGACCCACTGCAATGTGGATCGTACAGGCCGATCTCGCTCCTTAATGTGGATGCAAAGTTGCTGGCAAAAGTGCTGGCCACGAGGATCGAGGACTGTGTCCCGGGGGTAATCCACGAGGACCAGACTGGATTTGTAAAGGGCAGGCAACTAAACACCAATGTGCAGAGGCTCTTAAACGTGATAATGATGCCATCGGAGGAGGGAGAGGCGGAGATTGTGGCAGCTATGGACGCGGAGAAGGCCTTTGACCGAGTAGAGTAGGAGTACTTCTGGGAGGTGCTGCGCAGGTTTGGGTTCAGGGTAGGGTTTATCAATTGGGCTAAGCTCCTTTACAGAGCCCCGATGGCAAGTGTAGTGACGAACCGGCGGACGTCGGAGTACTTTCGACTGTACCGAGGGACGAGGCAGGGGTGCCCCTTGTCCCCCCTGTTGTTCGCATTGGCGATCGAACCATTGGCCATGTCATTGAGGGACTCTAATAAATGGAGAGGGGTGGTCCGAGGGGGAGAAGAGCATCGGGTGTCGCTATATGCGGATGACCTGTTGCTGTACGTGGCGGATCCAATGGAGGGGATGGTGGAGGTCATGCAGACTCTAAGGGAGTTTGGGGAGTTTTCGGGCTATAAGCTCAATGTAGGGAAGAGTGAGCTCTTTGTATTACAGGTGGGGGACCAAGAAAGAGGGATAGGGGACCTACCGCTGAGGAGGGCGGAGGGGAGCTTTCGGTATCTGGGGACCCAGATAGCCAGGAGTTGGGGGACCCTACATAAACTGAATCTGACTAGGTTGGTGGAGCAAATGGAGGAGGATTTCAAAAGATGGGACATGTTACCGCTCTCACTGGCGGGTAGAGTGCAGTCGGTCAAAATGGTGGTCCTTCCGAGGTTTCTGTTTGTGTTCCAGTGCCTTCCCATCGTGATCACTAAGGCCTTTTTTAAGAGAGTAGGCAGGAGTATTATGGGGTTTGTGTGGGCGAATAAGACCCCGAGAGTAAGGAGAGGGTTCCTGGAACGCAGTAGGGACCGAGGAGGGTTGGCGCTGCCAAACCTGGGGAGCTACTACTGGGCAGCAAATGTGGCGATGATCCGCAAGTGGGTTATGGAGGGAGAGGGGGCGGCATGGAAGAGGACGGAGATGGCGTCGTGTAAAGGAACGAGCCTGGGGGCGTTGGTGACTTCACCGCTGCCGCTCTCGCCGACGAAGTATACCACGAGCCCGGTGATGGCCGCAACGCTAAGGATCTGGGGTCAGTGGAGACGGCACCGGGGTGCAATGGGAGCATCGGTGTGGTCCCCGATCAGGGGTAACCACCGGTTTGTCCCGGGGAAGTTGGACGGGGGGTTCCAGAGCTGGCATCGGGCGGGGATTGGAAGAATGGGGGACCTGTTCATCGACTGGACGTTTGCGAGCCTAGGGGCACTGGAGGAGAAGTTCGAGTTACCCCCCGGGAAATGCCTTTAGATATATGCAGGTGAGGGTTTTTGTGAGGCGACAGGTGAGGGAATTCCCGTTGCTCCCGGCACAAGAAGTTCAAGATAGGGTGATCTCGGGTGTATGGGTCGGGGAGGGCAAGGTGTTGGAAATACACCAGGAGTTGAAAGAAGAGGGGGAAGCGCTGGTAGAAGAGTTGAAGGATAAATGGGAGGAGGAGCTGGGGGAGGAGATCGAGGAAGGTCTGTGGGCTGATGCCCTAGGTAGGGTTAATTCCTCAGTGTGCCAGGCTCAGCCTGATACAATTTAAGGTGGTCCACAGAGCGCACTTGACAGGGGCGAGGTTGAGTAGGTTCTTTGGGGTAGAGGACAGATGTGGAAGGTGCTCGGGGAGCCCGGCGGACCATGTCCATATGTTTTGGTCATGCCCGGCACTGGAGGGGTTCTGGAGAGGAGTGGCGGGAGCAATATCTCAGGTGGTGAAAGTCCGGGTCAAGCCAAGCTGGGGGCTAGCAATATTTGGAGTAGTGGACGAACCAGGAGTGCAGGAGGCGAAAGAGGCCGGCATTCTGGCCTTTGCGTCCCTAGTAGCCCAGCGAAGGATCTTGCTAATGTGGAAGGAGGCGAAGCCCCCCCCAGCCTGGAGGCCTGGATAAATGATATGGCTGGGTTCATAAAGTTGGAGAGGATTAAGTTTGCCTTGAGAGGGTCTGCGCAGGGGTTTTACAGGCGGTGGCAACCGTTCCTAAACTATTTCGTGGAGCGTTAGAGGAAGGTCGTTCATCAGCAGCAGCAACCTTTGGGGGGGGGGGGGGTGGAGGGGATGTCCTGGGGGGGGGGGAAAGGGGGGGCTGCCTGGGAGGGTGGATGAGCAAGCGATAACATGAAGGGTTGGGGAAACTGGCACGTACGGGTGAGGGCCAGTGTACAAAGCTGTGTAAATATATCATTTTGCCATGTACATATCTTGCTCTGTGCGATTTCTCGTTTTTTTTTGGTTACGGAGTGGGGGGGGGGGGGGGGTTATTGTTTGTAAGGGAGAAAAATTGTGTTAAAAAACTTTAATAAATATATTTAAAAAAAAAAAAGAATTTCACATTCAGTTTGAAGGTGAGAAGTGTAGGTCTAAGAGTAGGATTTTAAACTTAAATTAAGTTAATTACAAACAAATAAAGACACAGTTCACAAAACTAAATGGAGAAAAGTATTTCAAAAAAAAAAAAAGAGCCTTTAAAGTGAGTGTTGATCCCTTAGCTGCTGAGACTAGGGGTCTACTCATGGGAAACATGGAATGGCTGAATTCTGAATAGGTATTTTGTCTGTCTGCACAAGAAGACATAAAAAAATTTTTTTTTTAAAAAATTCCAAAATTATTTGAAAATCAAGAGGTAAAGGCAGGGAAAAACTTGAAATAATTGTGAGGGAGAAGGTGCTGGAGAAATTATTAGAACTAAAAGTTGATATTTCCTCTGGATCTGATGGTCTGCACCCTAATATTCAAAGAGAAGTGACTGAAAAAATAATAGATGCAATAGTTGTGATTTTCTAGAATTCATTAGGTTCTGGAAATGTGTCCCAGTGGATTGGAAAATCGCAAATGTAATGCCTCTATTTAAGAAAAAAAGAGACACTGAAATCGGGGATTTATGGACCGATTAGCCTAATATCTGCCATAGGGAAAAGGGAACCTGTCGATGTGGTGTACTTGGATTTCCAAAAGGCATTTGATAAGGTGTCACATCAAAGATTACAGCATAAAATAAGAGATCATTGTGTAGGAGGAAACATACCATCGTGGATAGCGGATTAGTTAATTAACAGGAAGCAGCGAGTAGGGATGGATGGGTAATTTATGGGTTGGCAAGCTGTTACTGGAGCACCACAGGCGTCCGTGTGATGGCTTTGACTATTTACAAACTAGACCAATGACTTGGATGAAGGGACAATTCATAGAATTTACAGTGCAGAAGGAGGCCATTCGGCCCATCGAGTCTGCACCGGCTCTTGGAAAGAGCACCCTACCCAAGGTCCACACCTCCACCCTATCCCCATAACTCAGTAATCCCACCCACTGCTAAGGGCAATTTTTGGACACTAAGGGCAATTTATCATGGCCAATCCGCCTAATCTGCCCATCTTTGGACTGTGGGAGGAAACCGGAGCACCCGGAGGAAACCCACGCACACACGGGGAGGATGTGCAGACTCCGCACAGACAGTGACCCAAGCCGGAATCGAACCTGGGACCCTGGAGCTGTGAAGTAATTGTGCTATCCACAATGCTACCGTACTGCCCGTAAATGTGTTGTAAGTAAATTCAGTATAAATTCTGGCAGGAAAGCAAGTTGAGGACACAAAGAATTTATGAAAGGGATATAGATGGGTTAAATGAATGGGCTAAAATTTGGCAGATGGGTAAAATGTAAATTTTTCCACTTTCTCAGGAAGAATAGAAAAACAGTGTGTTATTTAAATAGAGAGACTGCAGAACTCACAATGCAGAGGGATCTGGGTGTTCTGGTACATGAATCACAAAAGGTGAGAATGCAGGTAATTAGGAAGGCAAATGGAATATTGACGTTTATTGCAAGGGGAACCCAATATAAAAATAGAATGGTGTTTCTACTGTTGTACAGTGTCATGGTGAGACCGTGGCATAGTGGTATTGTCACCAATCCAGAGACCCAAGGTACTGCTGCGGGGACCCAGGTTTGATTCCCGCCATGGCAGATGGTTAATAATCTTTATTGTCACAAGTAGG
Source organism: Scyliorhinus torazame (assembly GCF_047496885.1). Lineage (NCBI taxonomy): Eukaryota > Metazoa > Chordata > Chondrichthyes > Carcharhiniformes > Scyliorhinidae > Scyliorhinus > Scyliorhinus torazame. Next base: position 117,704,216 of record NC_092721.1, read on the forward strand.
CTTAAGAGTGTGGCATCAAGGGTCCCTGACAGCGCCAGGGTCCCAGGTTCGATTTCTGGCTTGGTTCACTCTCTGTGTGGAGTCTGCACATTGTCCCGTGTCTGCGTGGGTTTCCTCCAGATGCTCCGGTTTCCTCCCACAAGTCCCGAAAGACGTGCTGTTAGGTAATTTGGACATTCTGAATTCTCCCTCAGTGTACCCGAACAGGTGCTGGAGTGTGGCGACTCGGGGCTTTTCACAGTAACTTCATTGCAGTGTTAATGTAAGTCTACTTGTGACAATAATTAGTGCATTGTTTTCACTGATTCCCACTGACATTGTTTTCACTGATTCCTTTTGACTGAGATGACCAAGGTCAAAGATATCACAAAGGAAGATGGTTGTGGTTGTTGGAGTCCAATCATCTCTGTCCCAGGACACCACAGCTGCTTCACCAGTGACCTTGCCTCCATCATAAGGTCAGAGGTGGGATGTTTGCTGATGATTGGACAGCATGTAATATAACTTATGATTCCTCATGTGCTGATGCAGTCTGTGTACATGTGCAGCAAGACCTGAACAATGTTCAGATTTATGCTGATGAATGGTAAAACATTTGCAACACACAGGTGCCAGGCAATGACCTTCTCCGACAAGAGAGAATCTAAAATAAAAGCAAAATGCTGCTGATGCTGAAAATCTGAAATAAAAACCAAGTGTTGGAAATGCTCAGGACTGGCAGCAGAGAGTTAACATTTCAAGTCTAATATGATCTTCAGAACTAAAAATCTAACCATCTCCCATGATGTTTAATGACATTGCCAGTGCTGAACACATTAGCACTTGCATCCTGGGGGGGGGTTACTATTTAACCAGAAACTGAACTTGACCTGCCAAAGAAATACTGTGGTGATAAGAGCAGGTCAGGGGTTAAGAAGTCTTTGATAAGTAACTCCTGTCTCCCTAAAGTCATTCCACCATCTACAAGATATAAAGCAGGAGTGTGGTGGGAGACTGTCCACTTGCTTTGATGAGTGCAGCTCCAACTATACTGTAAAACAGTGTTTTTCAAATGATTTTTCCCGGGACCCTCTTTTGCCAACTGGCCAACCTTGCGACCCATGCCGGCCAACCTTTGTGACACATGCATGTTCGCTTACCTTTAATGCGAAAGTGGTGCCTGCTTGGTCCTCACAATCTCACTCCAATCAGGTTCACAGCAGGGGAGGGCAATGCACATTTTGGGTGCAGACGTCAGTCAGATCTTAGTGCTGTCTTCACGTTTGTGACAATGGAAAATCCAACCTCACACATGTAGGTCATCATGCAGGGCAACACCAACAAAATGCTTGTTTTACTCAGCACTGGATACACCTGGGAGATGCTACTTCAGAATGTTGACATTCCTAATATTTCACCCACCACTTCACTTTCAAAATCTGAAATTTCTTCTCTCATTTGCCAGAACGTCCCTGCATGTAGCACACAGGGGGCGTGATCCTCCCATTGGGAGTCTAAGTGCCGACGCCGGAGTGAAAACCAGAGTGTTTCACTCTGGCATCGGAGCCCGCTCCCAGACCCATATTCTGCCATCCCTGGGGGGCTAGGAGCGGTGTCGCGTCATTTACACCGGGCCTTGGCGCCGCGTAAAAGCGCTGCCGCATAAATGACATCACCCGCGCACGCGTGAGTTGGCCGGCAGCAACCTGCGCATGCGCGGTTGCCGTCCTCCCCGAGGCCAACCCGCAAGAAAATGTCAGATGGATCTTGCGGGGCGGCGGAGGAAAGGAGATCCTCCTTCAGAGAGGCCGGCCTGCTGATCGGTGGGCACCGATCGCGGGCCAGACCCCATTTGAGACCCCCACCGCCCCCCCCCCCCCAGCGTTCCCGCCGGCAGTGACCAGGTGTGGACGGCGCCGGCGGGAACCCGTTGTATTAGGCAGGCCGCTCGGCCCATCCAGTCCGGAGAATTGCCTCTCACCCGTTGCAAACGGCGAGCGCCGATTCTCCCAGCGGCCAGCCGTGATTCCCGCCACGCCGGTTTGGGGGGAGGGTGGGAGAATCACGTGCGGGCGTTGGGGCGGCGTGGCGGGACATGTGCCGCACCCTGGTGATTCTCCCACCCGGCGGGGGTGGGGGGGGGGGGCGGGGTAGAGAGGGAGAGAATTCCGCCCTTGGGCTTTGCATCCTTTCTTGCTTTGGCATAATTGACAAAACCATACCTCAAGAAATTATCTTTATACTGCTTCGTTCCCGAGTTCAGTTTCTTCTTTGTAGGCTGTAGCTAACACTACACTGTCCTGTCCTGGATTCTCCTGAGTATTTCCATCAGATTCTGTTGTGAGAATCTGTCCAGTTGGTACACTGCCTATTTGAGTGTCTTGCCATCTCTTACTTTTGAGAAAACAATTCCACTTCACAGTCCTCTTGCCTTGCTTGCTGGCAGCTAGAAAATGGAACAAGCTCTCCTCCGTGATTTGGCGCTAAAAGCACGTACGCACAGAGCGCTTGACATCCTAATTTCCTGCTAATTTAAAAGGCAGCCACCATTCTCAATAAAAAGTATCGGTAGCGGCCATTGACGCTTCTTCCGTGAGCGGGAATGTTGCCACCGATCGCTCCACAACCCTCCTGACACCCTGCGGGTCATGGGGGGTGAAACCCAGGTAAACACTGGGAGAATATGCACACCAGGTGTGGACGGCGCCGGCTGGAACCCGTCATATTGGACACAGACAGTGACTCAGAGGCAGGATCGAACCTGGGACCTTGGCGCCATGAGGCAGCAATGCTAACCACTGTGCCACCGTGCTGCCCTTATTTTCTATTTTTGTGACATGCAAATATGATCTAGGCTTTAATAAAAGCATCGCTAGATTATCGAAAAAGCTATGCTTTAATTCGAATTTTAATAAATTATGCCTTCAGTAGTCTTTTTAAAAGAAAAATGTGGTATATCAATAAATGAGTACAAGAAAAATAAGTGGTGTACAGAATCTATATGTATATAATTGGCTGCAGCAAGCTATTTAGGTCAGAGGATCTAGAGGAATTTCACATGTAAGCTTTTCAAGTAGCAGGAGTTAGTGTAGAACCAGGAAGTTACTAGGATTTTTTTTTTCCATTTGGGTAACTGTTTTAGAGCAAGAATGAGGAAATTAGAATAGAATCCCGACAGTGCAGAAGGAGGCCATTTTTCACATTGAGTCCACACAAAGCTCTGAAAGCGCACCCCACTGAGGCCCACTCCCCTGCCCTGGCCCGAAACCCTGTAACCCCATGTAGCCTGCACATCTTTAGCACTAAGGGGCATTTTCTACTGACCAATGAGTCAATAATTAGATGGTGCAAGTTCAAATCAGCAGAAAAACAAAGGGAGAGACTCTTTGATTTTATAAATTTACATAGAAGGTTTTAGGATGCGGAACACATTTAGAAACAAAGTGTATGGATATGTGAATAAAAGAGCACGGACTGGAGCTAATTTGGAAGCTCTTTCAGAGAGTTGCAGGAAATGGATTAAATAGTTATCGTCTGCTGTGCAGTTCTGTAGTTCTACTTTCAAATTTTCCCTCTCTTTAATCAGAGCAAGTCCATTTTCTCCCAGTTGCTTTGTGTAATCTGTACTCATGCCTTTAACACTTCCAGATTCGACTCTCTCAGTGCTTTCCAAGCAGCCTTCCATCCTCTGTGGGGGGGGGAAAAAAAAATTGCATTCCTATAGTGCCTTTCTAACTTGAGGATGATCCAAAGTGCTTTGCAGCCAAGGTAGTACTTTTGAAGTATGAACAATTGTATTGCAGGAAAAAGGGTTGGACAATTTTCTCATGGCAAAGTTCCACAAGCAACAGTAGGATAATGCGTAGATTGTCAGTTTTAGTCCTGTTGGTTGAGCAATAAATATTAACACCCCCCACCCCCTCTTCAAATAATTTAATGGTATATTTTATGCATAAACTCCTAAATATATTGTGCTGTGGTAAAAGCTTTGTTTCGAGATTTTGTTTGTATTATAATTTGCAGGATTGCAGCTGCAGAATTGAATGTGATATTTAAAGGGAACCTGAGATAACATAGTGTCATTGTGTTGCTTGATCTTGGATCCCAAGACTGTGCAACTATATCCTAATGGTGAACTACGTCATTCTAGGATTACCAGGAATAAGAATAGAGTATGAAGTTTCTGGAGATAAAGTATGGGCGAGCAGAAGGTGATACAAGGTTAAGAGCTCATCAAAGCTTTCATATTCTCGAGTATTCTTGTCCCATGCAGTCTAATATATGCAGTGGAATTTCATTTTAATTTTTCTCTTCCTTTTCTCTTTCCTCTTCCCACTCACCTAACCAATTGCTTTCATGGCCGTGCGTTATAGTGCAAGATGGTCACTTTATAACTGCACTCTTGACAGTTTTGAAACATACAGTTCAAGAAATTAATTGTTTTTCTAATATAAGGCTGTTCTGAACTGTTCAGACTTGCCTAGTAGATTTTCCATTGTGGTGTGTCAATAAAATTATTTGGATAAATTATTTGGTATGGTTAAGATATTAACAATTTTTCCAGAAGTTTAGATGCCCGATACCTTATGCAATGCAGCTCATTTTGAGGGCTACTGCAGTGGAACTGATTTTAGTTGATACTGCACAAGATTTGCATGACTGCATAAAGGATTTTCAACAAGGATTTCTGAAATTGAGGTGTAGCTATGAAGAATAAAGAAAACAGAGAAGCTAAACGAGGCAGTGGCTAAGAGAACAGTGAATGGGAACAAAACCAGATACTTTTAATGCAGGGTAAATTCAACACTTTCCACAAGTGCCATTTTTGTCATTAGATATCTAAAATGACATTAGTCTCAAGTGAAATTAAATAATGCGCGATCTGGTGCAATGGGCACATTTATTTCATGAGTGAATCGCCATTCCTGTGAAATTACAGCCAGATTCTTACATGTGTAGATTAACATTAAAAGAATGTTAGAAAATTATTTGGCGGACATCAAATTTAAAAATACATTAAAAAAAAAAAAAGGATTTTGTCCCATTTTCTCCTCTTCGGAATCATTGTTGTGGTATGTCTTTGCAAGGGTGGCAGTTGTCCACCAAAATATCAATTCTTTAAATCCTGACTTGAGTATGAGGGCATTGCCATTTTGATCAGTGTTGTTTTCATATGCTCCCTGTGCTTGGATGTTTGCAACAAAGCAACTGGATATTCTACAGAAGAGGGCCATCTGGTCCCCCCCCCCCCCCCCCCCCCCTCCCCCTTTATAGATGTGGAGATCAAGGGCAATTTTGCAGAGCTCTAAGGATTTTGTGCAGGAACAAAACTGCATTTGTATTGAAGTACCTTTTGAACTGTCTTCTCCTCAGATAAGACATAAACTGAGGCCTAACCTGCCCTCTCAGATTAATGTAAAAGATCTCATAGTCCCATGTCAAAGTTAGAGAAGGGGAGTACTCCATTGTGTCCTGGCAAATATTTATCCCAAATCAGCAGCACTAAAAACAGATAACCTGGGCATTATCATATTTCTGTTTGACCTTGCAGTGTGCATATTGGCTGCCAAGCTTCCTCTGTTACAACAGTGACTCTGCTTCATACAGCCAATTCAATATTTTTTATTTAATATTTAGTTGTCCTCCAATGTGATGTCACTTCCCAAATGTGTGCTCATCGTTCCTATCAACGTCTCAAATGCCACCTGTGTAACCGTGACATAGGTAAAATATCTGTTCTCAACCTTTTTGCAGCCTTTGACACAGCTGATCACATTCATTTGCTGTGCCCTGAGCTTCTCAATCATATCCCAAAGTCTGCCTGCAGGGACATCTCAGCCTATTGCTTGTTGAAACATTTTATACAGTGGCTTGCATTGCTGCCTCACAGCGCCATGGACCGGGGTTCAATTCTGACCGTGAGTGACTGTCTGTGTGGAGTTTGCATATCCCCCCCCACCCCCCCACACACACACCTTAGTGTCATAAGATGTGCAGGTTAGGTAGGGTTGTGGGATTAGGACAGGCAAATGGGCCTGTGTAGGGTGCTCTTTCAGAGGGTCGGTGCCGATTCGATGGGCTGATTGGCCTCCTGCCAATTGGCCTTCTATGGACATGCTTTGTTATGTTTAGACTTGACTATTGCATTTGAGCATATTGTGCTTTGATAGTCATCCAGACTTGAATTGCTAGCACTGTTCTTTCTTCACGGATGCTTTTAGACCCGCTGAGATTGTCCAGCATTTTCTGTTTTTATTGCATTTTGTCCTGACCAGCCTCTCTACTTTAATCCACAATAATCTCCAGCTGACTCCAAAACTGCTGTCTTGCATGTACTTTGCTCACCCATCGTCTCTGACCGACCTTGACTTTTGATATCTGAATGCTTTTTAAAATTTCTCTGCGTTTAAAGCCTTGCTGCTCCCTATTTCTAATCCTCAAAATCTCTGCTTCTTGCTGCCTTCTAGTACTCTTCTGCCACCTCCCAAAAGTAATTTCTGCTATTGGTAGCAGCCTGTGTCAAAGGCTGCAAAAAGGTTGAGAACAGATATTTTACCTATGTCACGGTTACACAGGTGTAAAAATATCTCACTCTGGGATTTCTTCCATTCCTCCTACTCTTCCATCCCTCCCACCTTTCAACCTGTTCTTTGACCAAACTTTTCACCCAATCCAATTCGAAACATGTTTGAATGTTTCAGGAATTATTGAAATGTAAATTGTCTTAAATAAATAGGGTATAAATGTCACAAATCGTATACTTGTTTTAGATTTATAGCAGGATCTGAAATTGCTGATTCCGTTCTACTTTGCTCCTATGTATAAACTGCATTTGCGTAGCTTTGGAGGTGGGTAACCAGCAGGCACATACAGTAAATTGCTTCTGCAATATAAATGGGTTATTAAACATTTATGGTATTTGGTTTCAGTAGTTACTGATTACTCAGGAGGCGTTAATAGATGTTAATTTTTATATAATAGGATTTGGAAGCTTTGATATGTATCTTTGAGTGTGAGGAGTGCCAAAATATCCCTACCGGTAAAAATCACTTCAGAACACTGGGTGGAACAGACGTTCATGTAAATCACAAATTTAGTTTTTAAAGATTTATGTAAATATTTTAGTAGCAAGTCTACTGGACGACTTCAAGACCCAGCTGTTTACATGTACTGCCGGGGTTGTTTGCTCCACTGGGGCATTTACCTTTTCAAAAAAAAAAAAAAATTTAGAATCATAGAATCTACAGTGCAGAAAGAGGCCATTCACCTCATTGAGTCTGAACAGGCCCTTGGAAAGAGCGCCCTACTTTTATTTTTTATTTTTATAAATTTAGAGTACCCAATTCTTTCTTTCCAAATTAAGGGGCAATTTAGCATGGCCAATCCACCTAACCTGCACATCTTTGGGTTGTGGGGGTGAAACCCACGCAGACACTGGGAGAATGTGCAGACTCCACACGGACAGTGACCCAGGGCTGGGATTCGAACCTCAGCGCTGTAATCCCAGTGCTAACCACTGTGCCAGAGAGCGCCCTACTTAAGCCCACACCTCTACCCTATCCCCGTAACCCACTAACCCCACCTAACCTTTAAGGGCAATTTAGCATGACCAATCCACCTAACCTGCACATCTTTGGACTGTGGGAGTAAACCGGAGCACCCGTAGGAAACCCACAGGGAGAATGTGCAAACACCACACGGGCAGTGCTGCGGGGCCGGGATCAAACCCCACGTGGTGCATTTACCGAAAGGTGAAACGGGTTGATGTATATTTTATTCAAACACCGTTCTGAAGAACGGTCATATTGGACTTGGAAGGTTAACACTGATTCTCTCTCCACAGATGTTGCTAGACCTGCTGTGTTTTTCCAGCACTTTGTTTTTTTAGTTACAATTTTCATCATCCACAGTATTTTGCGTTTAGTAGTTTTGTGTTGTAGTTTTGGAGTGAAACTACAATTTATGCTTCAAATTTGTCTACTCTAATATTTCACCTTTAAGAAGTTTTGCAACCACTCTAGACTGCACCAAACAAGTATGTAAGGCTCTAGCATTGAACAATCTAATCAGGGACTTTGGAGACATGTGGAAAAAGAGATGCTGAGGCAAAGGAAGAAAGAAAGGAGGGATGGCCATAGGCTTTGACAAGGTGGGTTTTATGGTGATGTAGATGGGTTTAGGGAGGTAATTCAAAAGCATGAGGCCCAGGTGGCTGAAGACACTGGTAATGAAAGGGTAGGAATTTACAGGAGAATTGAGTTACGTAGTCAAAGAGCTGTTGGGTTGAAGGACATGGCATGGAGGGGATTTAAATACAGGATTGACATTAATTTATGGCATTGGAGGACCAGGAACAATGGTGGCTAGGAAGGATAGATGTGATGGGTGATCAGAAATTCGTGCAGACTGCAGAGTTTTGGGTGAATCTTCTGGAGCAGGGGGTTTCAAACTGGAGCCCACGGAACGGAACCCTGTTGCTCCATGACAGGTCTGCAGCCAATTCCAACAGCCACGTGACAACAAGGCAGTATTTTTTTTTAAACCTGAAAAAATAGTGCCAGAAGTAAAATGCCCATGTAAGTCAGCTGAAGAAGCAAAGATTCGAGAAAGAGCGATGGCCACAGGGAACAAAAAGTCAAATCGACAACTCCGTATTTAGCCTATCAGTAGTCGACGCTTGTCGAGGCAGAGCTCTGATTAGCCAATTTCATTTCTTGTTTTCTATTGCTGGGCAGAAAAACAGCTGAATGATTGGAGCAGCGACTTGTGTGGCAAAGGAGCTGCGGCAGACGTAAGCTCAGTGTTCTTCCTGTTTATTTCCTTTGTCCCCATTTCTTTTTATTTTAATATTATTTTTGATCTGTTGACCCATAATCAGAATGTGTCTTTAAGCAGAAGACCCAAGTTGAAGCACCCTGCTTGTCAGGATATTGTGTTCCCAAGTTTTGTATTTTGGAGAGGAGAAACAAACTTGTTGGCATCAAGTGAACCTGTGGGTTGGTCAGGGACACTGTTCTTCCTGACATCATTGAGTGATTGGTTCATGTGTGATGCTTTCTGAGAGAATTGAGCAGACGTATTTAGACCTTGGAAGGAGAAGGAACGCACACTCTCTCTCGCTGAAAGAGTTGCTTTATAGTTCTAAAACCAGTGTGTGACTCGGACATCTTTGCAGTAAACTTGAAATAATCCTGAATCTACAGAGAATTTAGGCAACCTTGTTAGAGAAGCCTCGAAGGAAGAGGAGCTGTGTTTTCTTCCCTTCTCTGCTGCTGGTTGCTTGATGTCTTTGTGTGTCTGCAGGAAAATAAAGTACCCAACTGAAGGCCTAACCTTCAGACAGATATTAACTAGAAGTCAACCTGGTGCATCAAAGATGCTTCATCCTTTTATTAATGTTTTCTTTACCTGTCAATGTGTGTGTGAAGAGTATGATCTGCCAGTTTAATTATAATACTGTACATTTAAAAAAAAAAAAAGTTACTTATGTTAAAATTACAAACCTGGTGACTGATGTTCATTGGGTTCAGGCACGATCCTTGGGTATTTTAAAAATAACGCCTCATTTCACCTGTGTTGCGACTTTGGGTCAAGTGGGGCTGGAATTGATTGTGCACAAGCCCAGGGGGTCGTGACAACTCGGATTCAGAAGATGAACTGTTACCGTGACTATGTCAACCACATCCTGAGAATGCATTTAAAAATAATGTAAAACCTGGTAATTAAGCAATGCTATGTAAAGGGGATTTGGGGAGGGAATTAACGCGAGTGGGTTAAAACATGTCATTGACATAACGTTTGGGGTTCCCCAATGCTCTTGGGATGACATTAGGGGGTTCCATGGTTGGAAAAGTTTGGGAAACCCTGTTCTCGAGAGGGCAAGTTGAGAAGTCAGCATGGAGAGAGCATTGCTTTAATTGAGGCTGCAGATGATTGAGACAAAGATGAGGGTGACAATGGCAGATGAGTTGGGGGGGGGGGAGGCAAGCAATATTAGAGGGGAAACATTGTCTATCTCTGCTGCTGCAACATACATTTTACATGCATTTTGGTTGCTACGGATCCAATTACTCCAATGTTCTCTTTCCAACAGCTATTCTTTACTCTCATCTCCAACCGGGCCAATATTCTGCTGCTTATGTTCTGTTGTGCTTACCTTTCACCCCATCCTTGCTGACCTAGATGACGTTTGGGCTCTCAAATTTGAAATTCTGTTGAAATTCTTTTCTTTTTGACTTGAAATCCTTCCATATCCTCCCTTTTTCCCCTCTCCCAAATCTTTGTTGTTCTGACTCTAGCATCTTCTACTTTGCTCTTTCCTTCACTCTGTCATTGGCAGTCATGTCTTCACCTGAATCATTAAGCTCTCTGGAATCCCTGAAATAAATGCCTCTTGTCTTTAGTGTCACTTGCATATTTTTAAGATTTTAAAACTCCCCTCTTGCACCAAAGCTTTTTGTTCAGTCCTTGTCGACTGTCCTTGGGTTCAGTGACTTTGTTCATGCAAGTGCCTTGGGATATTGTTCTACATTGAAGGTACTGTTTAAATGCGTGTGTTTGTGAAAATTGTATATTTGCTCATTTTCAGTTTAAGAATACCTTGTGTTGCATTGTCTGAACATAATAATTGGATGCATGTTGTCTCTATGTATAGATACTTGTTAAAGCTACAGACATGACTTTATTCCCTCTTTCGCCTGATTATATTTGTACTGGTGTTACAGTATGATATAAAACACAATCGCAGTCAGATTCTGTGTTGGAATGTTTGAAGGACTCCTTTTGGGACTCCTACTTGAAAGCCCATTGTTTTCTGCTGATCCATTTCTCCCTGGCCCTTTGAACAAAGTGAAATATCTGCGAAAGCAAAAGGCTTTGTTTAACCCTCCCCAATTAGGTCTGTGATTGTTCCTTTTATAGTCTGTCTCAAAGGTTTTTTGTCCCTACTCTGCTAATCTGAAGTCAAGTAGTTTCCACAAAGATATTCTGTTTTTACTATTTGCTAGCACTGAAATGGAAGTGTCAGCAAATTGAAAGAAATGAAAGGTCACTGCCAAATTTAATACATGTTCAACGCAAAATTATTTTCTGTTACTTGCATTTTTTCTCGCAAAAGTTATTTGTCAGCTTCTCCGTTCCGATTCTATTATTTTTGAGCTTAGATGCAATGTTTAATATTGTTGTGTATTAACAAGTTTTTCACTTTCCATCTATGAACGTGTTTGTACACATGTTTTGAGTATATATATATATATATTAAACATTCTTTAATATCTGTATCCAAGTGCTGGCTACTTAGCAATATGTCTGATGTGACAATAATTTAGACCTGTAAGCATTCAAGAATTACAGCTATTATAAAAATTGCACATACTTCAAGATTTGCCATTATTTGATTGCAAAGGCATTGCAGTGAGTGGTGAGAAGGCTGACAATGTTTTCTTTTTCTGATTATACTTCTGTGAAGTATTTTTCCTGAGTCCCTGCATAAATACAAATGTTCTGGGTCATTGATAACTATCTTTACAGTTGCATACATTGCTGCTGTTAATCATTTTAAATCAAACCTTTCTTTATGGTTAGATATTCTGGTTGATTTAGTTATTGTGTGTAAAGAAACGCATGGTCACTCCAGCAGGACCCACATCTCGTGAAAGATTAAATAAAAATAAATGCAAACTGACTTTACGGGAGGCGGAGGTGTACACATCCATATGGAGCTTGCATATTCTCTCCGTGTCTGCGTGGGTCTCACCCCCATAAGCCGAAGATGTGCAGGGTAGGTGGATTGGCCACACTAAATTGCCCCTTAATTGGGAATTTTTTTTTGGATACTCTAAATTTAAATTTAAAAAAGTGTTCAGGAGTGAAAACTGATAAATTATAAAGAACAAAGAAAAATTACAGCACGGGAACAGACCCTTCGCCAGAAGTAGTTATGCTACAGGGAAATAACTGAAGGTAGAAGTAGGTAAGATAATGTCAATTGATTGGAGTAAGTTTTTAAAAATAGCATCTAGTCGTGATATCAGTATCATAGAACACAAGATAAATATGGATGAGGAAGGCCAATTATTGCCAAGGTTGCAGGTTCTGCTACTCTAATAGAAGTCCATTCCGTTCTTTGTGCAGAAAAGCTTCACTGATCTCAGTCCAAGAGATGTTTTGGTAATTTGAGTTCCTTTGTCCAACTCTGGGCAGTTTCTTCCCCATGGGCTTTAGGACCCTGCTGCTAGGGCCATGTGGAGATTAGAAGTTTACAATAAATGGGGGCCAGTCACCTGGCTGCGATTATTTTCCGATTGAGCTCTCAAAGCTGGAGAATATTTTGTTTATTAGACGGTCAACAGTACCAAAGATTTGAAAACCAACTGCGTAACAATCCACATATCACACTAACCATTAAACAACAAAGAAACATCGCTGTTCCATATTGGTACCAAAACAAAGTTGTATCCGCTCATTTTCACAAAAAAACCCCACACAAGAATAGAAAGCTCTCCAACTTATAATTTAAAAAAAATATATAAATTTAGAATACCCAATTCATTTTTTCCAATTAAGGGGGCAATTTAGCGTGTTCAATCCACCTACTTTGCACATCTTTGGGTTTCGGGGTGAAACCCACGCAAACACGGGGAGAATGTGCAGCTCTCCAACTTATAATCATTTTTATTGTCGCAAGCAGGCTTACATCAACACTGCAATGAAGTTACTGTGAAAAGCTCCTAGTTGCCACATTCTGGCACCTGTTTGGATACACGGGGAGAATTCAGAATATCCAATTCACCACAGCACGTCTTTCCGGACTAGTGGGAGGAAACCGGAGCACCCGGAGGAAACCCATGCAGACACTGGGAGAGCGTGCAGACTCCGCACAGACAGTGACCCAAGCGGGGAATTGAACCTGGGACCTTGGAGCTGTGAAGCAACAGTGCTACCCACTGTGCCACCAGAAGGCTGCCTTTCAGCTGAGGGGGAGAAAAGACTCCCCATGATTGAAGTGCCCTCTGTACACCTTTGATAATTTAAGGGTTAGATCGCGGCACTGAGGACCCGGGTTCGATCTCTGCCCCGGGTCATTGTCCATGTGGATTTTGCACATTCTCCTCATGTCTGCATGTGTTTCACCCCATAACCCACAGATGTGCAGGGTACGTGGATTGGCCATTCTAAATTGATTGATTGATATTTATTGTCACGTACCGATGTACAGTGAAAAGTATTTTTCTGTGGCCAAAGGAACGTACACCGGACGTACATAGTAGACAAAAGAATAATCGGCAGAGTACATTGACAAATGGTACACCAACAACATGAGTGCGGAACAAGGGCCAAACAAGCAATATATGAGCAAGAGCAGCGTAGGGCATAGTGAATAGTAATTGACCCTTAATTGGAAAGTTTAAAAAAAAAAACATTAGAGTTTGGGAAACACGCTTCCCTGATGACTTTGGGAGCATGGGGACCAACTGGGGAAAAAAAAAAGTCGGCTTCTGGCATTGAGCCGTGGTTGGCCTTTAATAAGAATTGTCGAATGGTCTCTAGGCCCTGCCATGCAGCTGCACCCCACCACCACCACCATGCTTCCAGCAAAATAGCCTGGGTCACATTGATGTCTGGAAACCCGAATGCTGACTGGAATGGAACAAATGCACTCCCCACCTTCATGCTTGTCTTCATTGGGTCTCTAAATTCACCTCAAGTGGATCATAAATTCAGTCCTCTGTATAAAATTATTTCAAAGTAAATATTTTCTATTCCTTCAGTTAATTTTGCTTTGTTGAAAAGCTCTAATTTCCCCAGTTTCCTTACAATCTCTGATGCTGATGATCAACCTTGTGGCTTGACCCTGAGGAAACGGTCTGGTTGGGACATGTGAAACCTGGAAGAATCTGCTAACCAAACAAAAAGCATAATAAAGATGAATTCAAGTGTTCCTTTGAAGTATCTTTATTTCATACTGCAATGCAAATTAGCTCCACAAATTGTTTTTATTACATACCATTTTATTAAACCTGGCATTGTCATAAAATGCTTTTAAACTGATTCTAGTTTCTAAACACTTTTTGGATGAGTATTCTCTTGCCATATAATGTGTTTTTCTCTGTCATCAAAGTTATTTTTCTGAGAGCAGCCCTTTTATAAAAAAAAAAAGTTTCAATTCTGGTAACAGGAATAAGCTTGGTCATAAGAAAGATGAATTAGAGATGAGCAAATATTGAGAGGAAGAGACAGTTTAAAAACTGAGACAAAGCATTGTAGTGTAGGAGGAAACAGATAGTTGCAGGAAGACTGTTTAACTTTTTTTGTCCGATTAGTTTTTTTAAATAACATTTTTGGATTAAAGCTCCTCCAAAGAATACTGCATTGTACATCAGCTGCACTTCTGTGATGCAAATGAGTGATTATGAACTGCTTGCATAGAACCTATATTTCACACCGCAAACCATCATAAAACTTTCAGATATATTTCTAACGTGTAAAGTCTAAATTGAATTTAATGGATTTGACTTCTGGCACTTGAAATGAAATGAAAATCGCTTATTGTCACGAGTAGGCTTCAATGAAGTTACTGTGAAAAGCCCCTAGTCGCCACATTCCAGCACCTGTTCGGGGAGGCTGGTACGGTTTGCTTTGTATGTTATCAAAAGACTCCACCAAGCTAAGCCACTCACCATAGAATGTGCAGCATAGAAACAAGGCCATTTGGCCCAGTTTTAAGATTCTGGCACTCGATCGTCCTCCTTTCTTTCTTCATCTAACTTTATCAGTGTAACCAACCCTTTTAATCCCTTCTCCCTCATATTTTATTCACTTACTGAAATAAAGAAAATGCCAGTTATTTCATAAACAGGAGAGAAAGAGCCAGGAACCAATATTGATTGTATATAGATTTAAAAAAATGTTTACTGGAGGTTTATCTCTGGTGTTGCATGCTCAGAAGGAAATGATGTTTAGTTTGAAACGGCTAGTCGTGCATAACTCCAATACTCCAAATGCCTTAAGATGAAAAGCACTGGTCTTTTTATTGGGATAAACAAAAAATATTAAATCCCCAGCATTAAAATCTACACTGGCAGGATATTTATTTTGCAAAACCTTAAAAACTTGTAGAAATATTAATTTCTAAGAACCTGTTTCATATTTAGTGTTGTAAAGAAAGCTGAATAAAGTTCAAATATGTTCAGACAGATCTAGGAGTTAGAACTGGTGATTAAACATAATGTTGAATAATGAAATGCATTTTCTTCACAGCTGATATTTATTGTCATCCTTTCCCCCTTTCTCCTGCTGCTTCTCAGAAAAAGTATAACTGATGTGATTGTAGGGAATTTAGCACAGTATTCTAAAACAAAAGTGTCAACCAATAAGCTAAAGTTGGACTGGAACGTATCTGTTTGACAGCCATGTTTGACATTTCATTGCAAAGAGAAAAGTTAACTGGGTAGCTGATCTAGAAGATGTTGGAGATATAGTATTTCAAAAGGCAATTGAGATAGTGAGTGCGATTTAACAGAAATGAAACAAGAGTCCTGTGTTTCTCGGCGCTGGCAGTGCCGAGAATGACCCCGCAATTAAATGGGACTAACGTTCATTTCTGGGCCTCGGCGAGGAACGCCCTACCGGGGCTGCACTTGGGCTCACTTCCTGCACTATTAAGCTCAGCTCGCCAGTGCAGGAAGAGATCAGAAATGGCATCGATCTCTGAATCCCCCCACCATGGCCTCCCGACCTCCCTAATGCCCAAACATACCAAAGAGGGGGTCCTCGAGCAGCCCGCACCCCACCTCATGAGGGCAGAGCACTCACTGGCCCGATGGCTGGCGCAGGTAAGTTGTCACCTGGGCACCTTGGATGTGCCAGCGTTGCACCCTGGCAGTGACCCTGCCAGAATGGTTGTGGCACTGCCAGGGTGGTGCATGAGTGGTGGTGCACAGATGGTGGCACCAGGGTGACATCTTGCTTGTGCCAGGGTTCGGGCCTGGGGTAATCTGCCCTTATGAAGTGGGGGCGGGAGGGGGGTGCTTGAAGACCCTCATTGATCGGGGGGTGGTTCAGAGATCGGGGAATGGTGCCCCGATCTCTTCCTGCAGTGGCACGCAGAGCTCGTTAGTGCAGGAAATGGGACTAAGTGTGGTTTTGCCGGGGCATTCCTTGACTAGGCCCAGAAATGAAGCAGAGTCCATTCAATAGGGGGATTGTTCTCGGCGCTGAAACACCCGGCTAAACGTGCCCGACACAGGACTGTTTAATTTCCATTAATCGTGCCCTAGATCTGTGTTCTGTGGTCACAGTAATAACTTGCCATCTCAATGCAATGCTCCAGCAATTTTTGATTAATTTCCTGGCATATGGATGTTCTGTTATTTTTGACTGCTGGGAAAGTGACCTTTTATTCTGCCAGATATTTAAAAATGCAAGTTCTTGGCCTCTACCGTTTTAAGTTGGAGAGTTTCTAGCATTCTTTGGTGTGCTTGTACAGCTGATAACCTAACGGCAAAGGCAAGCTCCAAGGCATCACAATTATGTAGTATCTCAGCCATAATGCTTGGTGCAAGAGAGGTTTCCAGTTTGGTATCAAAATAGAGGAGAAAAACTAGTTTATATTGACACTTCGGGCCCTTGGTCTTAAATTCAAGTTGAAGATGCGTTGAAGCATGATTTAATTAAGGTTTGTTTATTGCAAATCCATCTTTTATAAGTTCTAAAAAATTCTGCATGTTGTCTTCTTCATTCACATTACAGCAAGGCCAGGGTGATTGGCTACATTTTAATGAATTTTTTATTTTTTTCCGAGAACTTCTGACCAAAATTAATAAACTCTGTCTGGAAATATATTATAATGAATGATTTAAACTGGTGCCTGTGAATTGCATTGTGGAAGACATTTCAGTTGTCAGATCCTGGCCAGAGCAGAATGATTCAGTCAATTTTACATGTTCCCATTGCAGTCTCTTGATGTTTTTAAATCCCTTCATGTTCTCGTCCTTCCCTTTCTCTGTAATCGTCTCACATTGCCCTGAGAAGTTTAGGGCTCATTTAATACTGGCTTCTTGAACATCCATGATTTTAATTGTTTCATGATTGGTGGCTTTACTTTCAACTGCCTGAGCCCCAATCTCAGGAACCTCTTGCCTAAACTTCCCTGCCTCTCTACCTCTCCTCCTTTATGATGGTCCTTAAAGTTTATCTCTGACCAAGCTTTTGACCAGCTATCCTAGTATCTCCTTGTGTGGCTCAGAATCTAATGTTTGCCTCATTACATTCCTGTTGGGATGTTTGATTATGTTCAGGATGCTGTAAAAATGCTAATTATTTTTAATGGGCATTTCACAGATTTTAAGAAAGGATGAAATCTGCAGAGGGGGGGAGAGAGTACATGTCAAAGAGACAGAATTTTAGTAGGCTTTAGAGAATGAAACAATATGAACCGCTGATATGAGAGTTACTGAGGGAAGGAGTTTTGTTTGATTAATGAGCCCCTTATGAGATGAGTGGAGGGAATGCGGGTGAGGCTATTGGCCATATTGAAAACAGTTAAAGTTCTTGACATCAGGGACCACATGGTTTTGAAATTCTGGATCTTAATACTGAAATCAAGACTTGACCGTACATTCTCCTAATATGACTAATTACTTTCCAGGGCCTTATTACTAAAATTCCTTGTAACAACTCTCTCCGATATTATTTTCCTTTTCTTCCTTTTACATTCTTCAGGCTTTTTTTAAACTGCAGGTTTGGTGTCACCTTATCACTAATTCCCAAGTTAACTTATTTTTGAATCATCTTTGCTCTTCAACTTAAAACCCTATGTTATTGACCTCCGCCTGTCACCTTGGTTTCTCAATTAAAAAAATTGTTTCATTCAGAAGCTGCAAGGATTTGCCACCTCCCAAAAGGCAACAAAAGCTCCTTTTAGAATGAAGTAAACAAAAGAAAGATTTGAAATTATATAGGTTATTTCACAATCTCAGGATTTCCTTAAGTGCTTTACAACTAAGCTTTGAAGTCGAGCCACTGTTGTAACAGAGCAGTCCGTTTGCACACAGCTAGCTTCTATTGACAACAATGTGATAATGAACAGATAATCTCTCATTTTTGATTGAGATATAAATATTGGCCAGGGCACTGTAGGTAAATGCCCTGCTGTTCTTTTGAAATAGTGCCAAGTGATCTATCTCGTCCATCCAAGGGAGCAGGTAGCACCCCTGTTACCGTCTGATCCGAAAGATGCCACACCCCTTTGTTACTACACTTTCTGTGTCAACCTCGATTTCTGAGCTCCAGTCTCCGGAATTGGACTTGAGCTGATGACTTTCTGACTCTGGCACCAGTGCTATCAGCTGAGCAGTGGATGACCCGTCCCATGTGTCACATTTGTGATCGTATATTGCTAAAATGTTATGAATCAAATTGCATCTTTGAGGTTGTTTAAAATTGAATTAAGGTGGATTGGGGTTTCAAATCAGCTGGTCTAAATGTTTTAATTTTAATTATTGGAAATCTGTATTTTGTCTACTGTAGGCATGCAAACTTTTAATCTTGCATGCTGAATTTTCTGCATTCACTGGCTTCTCTCCCTTCTCTTCTCACCCTCCTGTCCTCAAAGGCACACTCCTGTGAACAATGGCAAATACAGTGTTACAATTGGAATGATTAGTAATACAGTGCTCTCTTTCTTAGCATAAAGGGCTGGCGTCTCTTTCAGTTTAAGTCTCCTGCTTTCTTCATTGAAGTGATCCAGCATGACTCCATCCCTGTGGCATTTCCTCAGGAAAGCCTGTTGCATTATGTTTGCTGATATTAACCAGCATATCCTGCTGACGCATGTGAAAATGGATGTCAAGACGGCATCAAAAGAGTGTTCATTGTCTCTTTGTTAATGCATTATTTCTTTCTTACAAATTGCCAACCCTTGATGTTTAAGGAGAGAGTACAATTTTAACTGCAATTTTTTGACTAGGATGATTTACTGGACCCTGTAAATATTTTAACCCGTGTGCAAATTTTGCTTTTCTATATTTTGAAAGTTTCTTCCCTTTCCTCTTTTGAAAACAATTTCTGTTATGTGCAATCAAGAGATAGAGAAGTTGATGGACGTTGTTGATGTCAAGTGGTTAGTGAGAAGTATTCAGCTTCATACTTTGTCCTTCCCATGCTGTCTCATCCTAACCAAGATTAAGAACTCTACTCGGGAAGAATTATACCTGCAAATTTTCACTTGGTGATTTATTTCCAAATCATTTTATTTCTCTACAATAATTGAAAATAAATATGTTTCCATTCCCATTTTATTTTCTTTTTTTTTTTACTAGTTTTCTAGTTTCCTAGTTTTACTTGAAATCCTACAATAAGAGGGAGGATATAACTATTTACTTTTTTCAAAGTGTTTTGCAGTGATGGTGATTTGCAAGCACACCCTGTATATATCAACATAAAGCCCACTGGTGGCATAACTTATGTGCTTCATATTTGTTTCCTTTAACTGATTAACTAGAGATGGTGAAGCATAGCCAAAGCACCCTTGTAGAAACGTGGTCATTGTCTGATCAAAGCAAAGAAAAAAAAGTCACATGTGAATGGCATAGAAATAAATCAAGTGGTGTTAATCGAAACATGAATGTTCGTCAGCATACAGGGATAACTCCTTTGCTTTTTGCGTATGTGTAATTGCGAGGGCAGAGGAGATTTTGGTTTGGTGTCTGATCTGAAATATAACAGCTGTGACAATGCAGCACTAATCTAGGCTGGCACTTAACATTTATGTGCCCAAGGTTTTGCAGTGGTATTTAAACCGGTTATCTTCTGACTCTGACACCTACCACTAAGCCAAAACTAATACTTTCAAGAAGACGAGTATGTCTTATCCCAGGAAACTTGATAGTTGTCCTCAGTCACATGAAGAATAGCTTTGCTGTAATAGAAACCCTTGCATGTGAAACATGTATTGAATTATGGAATTATGATCTAGGGTTCCAATGTTGTTCGTTAATCAGTCCTGACTTACCTGACTTATTGTGAGGAAGTGTAAAATAAATAATTATTAGGAAGGCATGGTTGGAAAAAAAACGTTTTTATCTAGTTAACCACTTGTGATAGTTTGGAACATAAAATGTCAGACTTATGATATGACATAGACATAGACATGACTTAATATATGATTTCATATATTACGATAAAAATGGATTAGATAATTCTTAAAATCAAATTTCTCATGCCACGAGATGAATTCTGTTAAAATATGCTTTCTCACCAACTAAATATTTGCATTCTCACCAACTAAGATGACAATTGAAAATTCTCCAAATCATACAAACTTTGAATGTAGGATTCACGGTTACGTTTTTATGTGATATATTTGGAGTATAAATTTTCTCCCTATGATTGTTACCTTTTACCATTTTGGCTAGGCAACTTCTATTTTATTGAAAGTTAAGCTATGCTGATGTGCAAGAGCAGAAATGTATTGACTAATACATTAAATTTGAGCAGAAATGTATTGACTAATACATTAAATTTTATAAGAACCCAATTTCCAGTAGAATTAACTTAGCCCACAAAAGGAAATACCCTGTATAACATTGATGGTAAACAATATATTAGGCATCAGTTTGATTCATATGGGATTGACCTACAATAGTGTAGTCCATTTAAGACACTTTTGCTAGTGATCCTGAAATTGAATCTATTCAATGAACATGTTCCCGTTCGGTTAAAATAATTTTATTCAGAATATGAAAGCTAGTTAATCTCTTGTCATTTTCTATCCATGCTCTATTAAATCAAAGTGTTTCATGTAACTTCGAACAATGACAATCTTTACTTGGAAGACAATCATTTAGATTTTCCATTAGGTAATTGATGGGGGCTCAGTCACAATTCCTTGAATGTTCACTTAGAATGCCCCTCGCCAACTCTCTTGTGGCCTGCACTTTGCATCTTTGTTAGGCACCATGACACATCCAGGTTTCAGTGGAAGGGAAAGGGGATATATAACCAAGGTGTAACTCCGTTTTTTTGGTGTGGTTTTCTCTGGTGCTCCAAATTAGTTTACATTTGATAGTGTATTACTTGCTGTGTAGTGACCTTTTTCCTGGTTATTAATTTGTACTTAAACTGATCTCAATTCCTTTGTACACTGATGATTGATGAGAACAAGGGCCACCCCCATTCAACCATAATGTAGAATGTAACTTCCTTGATCAAGTTGCCACTAAATGAGATGGATAAAGGAATGTTTCATTTCAAATTTGTTCAAAGCAGCAATTGGCATCGGATCATTTAAAAAAAAAAAAAAAAAAAAAAAAATTTTAAAAAATTATTTGGATGGAAAATTTAATAGAATGTAATGTGGCATGTCCTAGTTTTAAAATAACTACTTTTTTTAGTCTTGACTGATCACTGGGACAATGCAAAGAAGTAAATTTCAGTTGCTCCTTAGGTGGTTTTGTCTCCTATGATGACACAATAAAAAAACAGTTCTGCTTTGAATACTGCACAGACCAGATTTATTGTCATGTGTACCAAGGTTCTGTGAAAAGTATTGCTCTGCATACAATCCAGGAAGATCGTTACATGCATAAAAAAACAGGACATACGATAAATACACAATCTAAAACCTATACATAGTCATGGGGTGAAGCATTTTTTAAATGAATATTTTTATTCTCCATTTTCACATTTTCTTCGGAATATACACCCCACCAACAAACAGTAAACGGTAACGAATACAATGTCAATAACCCTACCAACAACAACGATCCCATCCTTTTCCCCCCCCCCCCCTCCCAACCAACGACCCATCTGACAATATAAGCATCAAATAAAACAAAACCTCCCAAGGTGGAAGAAAAAGGAAAAAAGAAAAAGGAATCCGGAATTGCCTGTGGTCACCATTGACATATACAGTCCACCCCCCCCCCCCAACCCCTCCCTCGTTTCCCCCCCCCCCCCCATATTCAATGTCATCCAATTCCCGAAAGAGTACCGTGAATGACACCCATGAATTGCAGACCCCCCCCCCCCCCCGAGACGCCTTCCCTCCACTTCTTCTTGTAAACTCCTCCCCCCAACCTCTGTTCCTTCCCCAACTTTTCACCCCGGCTAGACTCGCCAAAACCTGTTCTACCAGGCTCTGATGGCCGCAGCCCCCCACACCTCAGTCCCGTTCACTGGCCGGCTTAAACCGGCCAGTGTGGAGGCCCCAGGGTCTCCTTTGTCATGGGGTGAATCATGTGGAGTATATTACTGACAACAGTAGAGAAGATGCGTAGCATAGAGTTCAGTCCATCAACAGTTAGGGTTGCCAACCATTATGGATTGGCCTGGAATCTCCAGGAATTGAAGATCAATCTACAGGACACAGCTTTGTACAATCTGGAGAAAAAACATCAGGATATGTTAGAAGAAGATTCTGTAGAAGGGTCATATTGACTCAAAGGTAACTCTGTTTCTCTCTTCACAGATACTGCCAGACCTACTGAGTTTATTAAGCATATTCTATTTTTATTTCCGATTTCCAGCATCCCCAGTGTTTTTCTTTTATTAAAAATAAGTTTGTTTTGACATTTTTCTGAACGTTTCTTTTTACTAGGAAAAAATATTGAAAATGAAAGCTGTTTGGCTGCATCATCCAATTGGGTAATAAGCTTTCCATTGACGTTCGACGGTAGTACGTCACAAGGTTGAAAATATTGGCTGCCAATGACTGGGGCCTAAGGGCAATGCATGTATGGGCAGTACGGTAGCATTGTGGATAGCACAATTGCTTCACAGCTCCAGGGTCCCAGGTTCGATTCCGGCTTGGGTCACTGTCTGTGTGGAGTCTGCACATCCTTCCCGTGTGTGCGTGGGTTTCCTCCGGGTGTTCCGGTTTCCTCCCACAGTCCAAAGATGTGCAGGTTAGGTGGATTGGCCATGATAAATTGCCCTTAGTGTCCAAAATTGCCCTTAGTGTTGGGTGGGGTTACTGGGTTATGGGGATAGGGTGGAGGTGTTGACCTTGGGTAGGGTGCTCTTTCCAAGAGCCGGTGCAGACTCGATGGGCTGAATGGCCTCCTTCTGCACTGTAAATTCTATGACTATGACATGTGATGGAAACCACCAGGAATATATTTAATCCCATTCTGACGCCCTATTGCTAGTTTAGTGTTACATTTTCAAGTTAGTATCTTTAAAAAAAAATTCTCAACTAGTAGAAAATATTTCCACCAGCTAAATAATTGGAATCTTTTATACACCATATTCATGTGGAATCAGCAACTAATTTCACATGACTATAATTTGAAGCAATTGTGATAACACTAGGACCAGGGACCACAGGGGAGGCAGTGGCATTGTGATATTGTCGCTGAATTATAATCCAGAAACCCAGAGTCAAGCTTTGGGGTTTGAATCCCGCCACGGCAGCTGGTGAAATTTGAATTTGATTTTTTTTTTTAAAAAGCTAGAATTCAAAATCCAAAAATGACCATGAACCATTGTTGTAAAAAAAAAAAATTTAAAAATCCATCTGGTTCACTAATGTCCTTTTTAGGGAAGGAAATCTGTCGTCATTGCCTGGTCTGACTCTAGATCCACAAACATCGTTGACTCAACTGCCCTCAAGAATGGGCAATAAATGCTGGCCCAGTCAACAATGCCAACATGCCATGAAAGAATGAAAAAAAAAAAAAAAAAAAAAAAAAGTTGTTCTGAAATATAAATGTGCTCTTTTTTAAAGATTGGTCCATGGGATGTGGGGGTCGCAGGCTGAGCCAGCATTTATTGCCCATCCCTAATTGCCCCTTGAGGGGGCAATTGAGAGTCAACCATATTGCAGTGGATCTGGAGTCACGTGTAGGCCAGACCAGGTAAGGATGGCAGATTTCCTGAATCTAATCCAGAAACAGGCCAGAAACATTAAATTAAACCTACATAAAACTATACCTTAATTCTAATGTTTACCAATTTCTAATGTTTGCCAATACAAATATAAATCACTTAAAATTAAGAAACTGTCCGAAGTGCACCGATGCAACCCTGACAGTGTGATTTTTAGATGTTAGAAAAATCTCTCATAGGTTTATCTTCAGTATTGCTTTTAGATTTTGTTAATACTATCTGCCTGTGATGTGGAGATGCCAGCGTTGGACTGGGGTGAGCACAGTAAGAAGTCTTACAACACCAGGTTAAAGTCCAACAGGTTTGTTTCGATGTCAATAGCTTTCGGAGCGCTGCTCCTTCCTCAGGTGAATGAAGAGGTATGTTCCAGAAACATATATATAGACAAATTGTAAGATGCCAGACAATGCTTGGAATGCAGGTGATTAAATCTTTACAGATCCAGAGATGGGGTAACCCCATGTTAAAGAGGTGTGAATTGTGTCAAGTCAGGACAGTTGGTAGGATTTCGCAGGCCAGATGGTGGGCCTGTGGTTTGGGATATTACTGGATTTTCAAAGAAAAACTGAGTTACAGAGCAGAACTTGGCATTGTGGTGTTGTCACTGGACTAGTATCCAGACACCTGGTTCAAATCCCACCATGGCACTGTGAAATTTAAATTCAATAAAAAAATCTGGAATAGAAAAGTCTAATTGGCAATTGTTGTTAAAACCAATCTGGTTACTAATGTACTTCAGGGAAGGAAATAGACTTTCCTTAACTGGTCTGGCCTACATGTGACTCCAGAACCACAGCAATGGGGTACTGCCTTCCATTCAAGGGCAATTGGGGCTGGACTACAAATATTGCCATTTAAGAATTTAAATTGTCAAATGTATTTAATATTAAAAGTTGAGGCCAAGAGGCATAAAAATAGCATTGTACTAGGATAGCACAGGAGATACTTTATACCTTAATTAACAAGGTGTGACTATTTTACTATTGACACGTTGGGCCTGTGCTACCTAATTTCTTTGGCAAAAGGATGTTAAAATAATTATGTAGAAGATCACTGAACCCCTTTCTTGTTAAAATTGCACTTGGTATCTTGTGGTAATGGGGCAATGTATTTTGCAGTAATTGCCAGATTAATCAAAATGATTCTGCAGTATGCTGAGGTTCTAGTTGCTCTGGATTCCGACTTGCACTGCAGGGCAGCGATTGAAAAATAATTGTATATGCACGCTTTTGCATGTGCAGTTACTTAACAGCTACAAGTAGAGTCAATTTTGGCAGCAAACCTTCCCTGGTGTCTCAGGAACACCTGGTTGAACCAGAATTTGTAACATGACATAGCTAGACAATGTGAGCAGCCTGTACTCTCAAAAAATCTAGTGATGATAGAGAAGCATAGGAAATGGCAGGTTCAGATAAGGTAGATAGAGAAAAGCTGCATCCATTGTCTAATGGTACTAAGGGACACAGTTTTCAATAACTTTTTTAAGCAACAAGTTATAATGACCTGGAGCTTGCTGCCTGCAAGGGTGGTAAAAGTGGGGGCATTCAATGATTTTGAACGGGTATTGGATTGGTGCTTGTGGAAAAGAAGTTTGCAGGGTGACAGGGATATATCGCACTGACAAAGAGCAAACTTGCCAACAATAGGATGAATGGCCAGCTTCTGTGCTGTTATGACTTAAAAAAAAATATCATAGAATCAACAGTGCAGAAGGAGACCATTCGGCCCATCAAGTCTGCACCGATCCTTGGAAAGAGTACCCAATGCCTCCACCCTATCTCTGTAACCCCTTTATAATTATGTAGAAGATCACTGAACCCCTTTCACTGAATGCCAAATTACACTTGGTGTCTTGTGGTAATGTAACCTAACCTTTTGGACATTAAGGGGCATAGCCAATCCACCTAACCTGCATATCTTTGGACTCTGGGAGGAAACCCACGCAGACATGGGGAGAGTGCAAATTCCACACAGTCACCCGAGGCCAGAATTTTTTTTATTTTTAATATCCAATTAATTTTTTTCAATTAAGGGGCAATTTAGCATGTTCAATCCACCTACCTTGCACATCTTTGGGTTGTGGGGGCGAAACCCACGCAAACACGGGGAGAATGTGCAAACTCCACACGGACAGTGACCCAGAGCCGGGATCGAACCTGGTACCTCGGCGCTGTGAGACTGCAGTGCCACCACTGCGCCACTGTGCTGCCCTCCCGATGCCAGAATTGAGGCAGCAGTGCTAACCACTGTGCCACCATGGCGAAGTGGTGTTACCTGTCACTGTTTCTAACTTAAAATCTAATTCAATGTGATAATTGTATTTCTTGGACAATCCACAGGGAAAACTGTTTCTTGTCATTGCCAACTTTCCCTCGTTTTGAGAATAATATCTATTTGGGGCCGTGTGGTTTTGCCATTAGAACAGGTTGATTCTTTTCTTTAAATTTAGTGCACCTAATTCTTTTCAAATTAAGGGGCAACTTAATGTGACCAATTCACCGACCCTGCACATCTTTTTGGGTTGTGGGGGTGACACCTAAACAGACATGGGGAGAATGTGCAAACGCCACACGGACAGTGACCCAGGGCCGGGATCGAACCTGGGACCTCAGTGCTGTGTGGCAGCAGTGCTAGAACAGGTTGATTCTTGACCCACAGATTTTGGGCACATAGATCAGGATATCCCATGCAGTAGTGGGATATGTAGTGCAGCGTTTGCTCCCTTAATTCTTTCGCTGTTGCTGCTCTGCCTTATTAAGTTGTGACTTTGCATGATGTAGCTTGATGGTTAGGTTGTCAGCCTTTTAAACAATTGGCAGAAAACCTCTCTGTCATTAATGTGAGTGCTGCTGTGCTATAGGGAGAGCTTCAGAATGTCTTTAAAGCATTTTCCTCCCTCACCCCCTGGCACTTTGGCTATTTGAGTGTTGAGAAAACGGGACCTGGCGAGCAATATGCTTTACACACGACCGGACCATCAAACATATTTTGACTGAATGCCTTAAGGCGTTTGTTGACCGTCTTCCCATTGAATCTGGGGGATGTAGAAGAGGTATTAGAATTGCGCTAGTGCTGTTGTGTTGCTGAAACACAGTTCAGATCTCACTGTGTTAGCATGGTTGCTTCACAGCACCAGGGTCCCAGGTTCGATTCCCGGCTTGGGTCACTGTCTGTCCGGAGTCTGCACGTTTTCCCCATGTCTGCGTGGGTATCCTCTGGTTTCCTCCCACAAGTCGCAAAAGACTTCTGTTGTTCGTGATTTGGGCATTCTGAATTCTCCCGAACAGGTGCCCGAGTGTTGCGACTGGGGGATTTTCACAGTAACTTCATTGCAGTGTTAATGTAAGCCTACTTGTGACAATAAAGATTATTGTTATTATGTGTTTTGCCTTTGCAACATTCAAGAACTGGCCTTTTCTTGTTAGAGATCTAGCCTACAGATAAGTAATGAGAAGGAAGATGAAGAAAGGGCACGTGGTAGTGGGACTCTGCTCAGTGCTTCCACGTCTCATCCCTTGGCACTGCCACTGGTCCCCTGCCAACTTAGTCAGAAACCCACATATTGTCTTATGACCCAAGGATTTACTGAGTCAAATCCTTTGCTCAGATTGATGAATGCAATGAAGAGTTCCTGGCGTTTGTCTTGTGACTTTTTTCTTTGATTTGTCTGGCAACAAAGGGCCATCTCTGGGGTTGCTCTTGAAAGTCTAAAGCCACAGGATGTAGGTGATTCAGAATTTCTGCTGCTATGAACAAGAGGAAAATGCATCAATAATTTCCACAGCATGACTTATCTCCCTTCTTGGAGATGGTTTCAATATTGGGGCGGGGGGGGGGGGGGGCACTAGATAGTTAATTTTCCTCCCAAATCTGTTGAAGGAGTGCTTGGAGTCTTGATGGGAGCAGGTGTCCACCAGCTTTGAAGACCATATCTGCAATGCCATTGGAGCGCAGGCTCTGTTGTTTTTCATTGGATTGCTCATTGCTGTTCTTCCATTGGTGGTGGTTCACCCATGGATTCCACCACAGGATACAGGGGAATAGCCTGGAGACTGCCACTGTGGATTTACAATTGAGGAGTTGTTGAAAACATTATTTTCCAGCATTGATGGATGATATCGTTATTCATAAGAGAAACACCACCCTGTGAGTGAAGGAGATTTTGTCCATTTATTGACCTCAATCTATAGACCACTTAAGTGGCTTTAAAAAAGCTGTGCAGATCACAATGATGAGCATATTGTTGGGGCTTCTCTGCCCACCATTTGTCCTTTGTCTTCTATGTTTGTCTTTGGATGACCATCTTAAGCTGTTGGAATGTTGCCGTCTTAACTTGCAACCTTGGATTGTTCTGTCAGGTAATGAAACCTGCTTGTTTTTGTTTGAGGAGGTCACATATTTCAGCATTGCCTAACCAGTTCTGGCGATGATGATGCTCAAACCCAATAGTCTGGGCACAGGAGTCTGGTACAGCTAGTTTTATTAGATTCTACTGTTCTGGAATTGGGATCTAGAATTGTGAACGTTCTCCAGATTCTTGAGAACTGCACTTGGATTCTCCTCTCTTGGGTCATTGAACTTGTTGCTCTGGGACTTTTGGATTTTGCAATGCCTTGGAGCTAGATGGATGCTCATCATCGATCGAACAAGTCTATGATCTGTCCAACAGATATCAATCCCCTGCATGGATGAGCAATACAGATGTCACTTCCATCTTTGACTCAAACAATAACTGCTTTGATTAGGATGTCTACATGCAGATTTTTATTTGTCCTTCTGGCAGTATTTATGTTTGCCCTATGTTCGTTTTCATGTATGGAATTATCTGTCTGGACTGTACGCAGAACAATACTTTTCACTGTACCTCGGTGCACGTGACAATAAACAAATCCAACCCAGAAGACTGTGTTTGCTTTAATGAGGCCATGCTAAGCATACTTTGTTAGCAGGAGGACACCATTTGCATTTGCTTATCCCATACTGTTTTTCCCAATGGTTCCTCTCCAGACATCATAGTCATTAAAGTCCCTCAGAAGGACCATATTTTCTCCTGGGATAGCAGTGAGAACGTCATCAAGGTCAGATTATAATGTTGCCATAACATTGGAGTCACTGGTCATGGCTGAGCTGTAGATGAAAATGGAGTTTTATCATTGATACAATTGCTTGAAAATATGGCAGAGGCAAGTTCAATTAAAGCATTCAACAGAGAATTGGATTATTATCTGAAAAGGAAGAATGTGCAGGGCTATGAGGAGAAGGTGGAGTGGTGCAAAGTAAATTGCTCCTTTAGAGAATGTTCTTTCTCCTGTGCTGTAACCATTCTAGGATTCAAAAATGGGGAGGAATTTTGGGGGGGAATAATAGTTTAACAAAGTAAAATTGTTAATATTGCCACAATATTGTATAAAAGGGTTGACAGTGTTTTTCTGTGCAATAGTTTCCATGATTTTAGTGACTACTTTAACAGTAAAGTACATTTATGGTATTTTTAAGATAGACTGCACTGCAAAATGTTGACTGGAAATGTGTGATTAAAGCAGCATATCACCAACCTAATATCACAAAGAACATTTCTTTTTCAAGTCTTAATTCACACCAAAATGTGATTATTCAGTATTGTAATGATACGTATCTAGGCTTAACACTAAAGGATTAATTATTACATCCCTGTAATTCAAACACTAGAGGGCACCACCAGTTCCCAGTATAAATATCAAAACTCAAGGAATCTTGGGTAGTGTTAGCAGAGGAGTGAGAGAGAGATCACAACTCGAGGATTAGTTTAGGTTAGAGAGAATTAGCACGTGGGCTTCATTAGTTAATACTTAATCATAGATTATAGTTTAACAAGACTCGGTCTTACTTTATTAACAGTTACAGCTCTGTAGAGTGTGCGAACTCTATTTAATTTGATGTTATTCAATAAATCAGTTTTGCTTCAAGTTAAAGGTTGGTAGTTTCTTGATCATCACACCATCAGACCATTCTGGATTATGAGGTAAAGGGTAATGACATATTACCACAAAGTGTAATATAATTATGTGATATGAGTGGTATTCTGCAATTGTTCTATGCAGTGCATTAATTTTATAAATTATTGTCATTATTCTGGCGCATTTTAGTTTGCTTTAGACTCCACAGTACAGTTTTACACCTTTTCAACATTTTAATTATTTTCTCATTCCATTTTCATTATAACTGATAATGTGTGACCAATAATCAGTATGCTGTCTGCTAAGTGTGCAACATTGTTAAATTTTATCACAATGTCTTATTTGAATGCCACCTTCATAAGATGTCATTTAACCTATCTCTCAAATTCTTATAAGTATGTAAAAAAAACTGTGAAGTTCCTTTTTTCAGAATGCACATACATTTCGATAATCTCAATGAAAAAATTACTGACTTGAAATGTTACATCTCAGGATCATTATCACTGGATTGATTTTTTTTTTTCATCTCAAAGAGCTGGGTAGCAATTGGTTGATCCACCAACCTGGAAAAAAATCTGAGAAATCTTTAGTGAACATTGGGACAAATTCTGATAATGTACAATTCCTCCAAATATTACTCCGATTATGAATTTTGAGTATGGAGAGGTGATGCACTCTATTATAATTGCACTATGCTGTTTTGCTTAACTATGCCAAACTAAATATCACATTACTCCAATAATGTGACTTGATCTCAGTTGGGCATCATTCACAAATTATAGGAGGTCTAAATTCTAGATTGTTATTTCAGAGATGGGTTGAAGATAACCCAAGTCATTTTAATGTTAGGGATTGTTATATTCCTTGTCTTGTTATCCCAAGATAGCCAGATATGTAGCGTTGACAAAGAATATAAAACTAAGAAGTTTAAATCAAAACTAATTTATTTTACACTACTTAACTTGATTAGGTTTGCACACTTTACTGAGTAACAGATAATAAAATAATAGTACTGAATCTGTAATACTGAAATCAATAATCTCTCTAATTTATAAACCACACTATAACTCAACATCACACATTCTACATTGAAATCGCTATCAACTTCCCACATCATGCCTAGTCACACAGGGCGGGATTCTCTGATCCTGAGGCTGAGTTGATGCCATCGTAAGCGCTGTCACGTTTCCCGATGGCGTCAACATGGCATCAGGAGCAGCGATTCTGACCCCCCCCCCAGGGGTGAGAATGGCACTGGAGCGACCCATGCTGCTCCAGCTGGCGATCCCGGCGTCAGATGGGTGCCGTGGGTCTGCACATGCGCATTGGGACCAGCGCCATTGTCGCGCATGCGCAGTGGCTCCCTTCTCTGCGCTGGCCCCAACGCAACATGGCGTAGGGCTACAGGGATAGGCGCGGAACAAAAGAGGCCCCCAGCCTGAGAGGCCGTCCCTAGGCCCCGATCGCGGGCTAGGCCACAGCTGAGGCCCCTCCTGGGGTTGGAGGTCCCGCCAGTTAAGACCAGGTTAGAACGGCGCTGGCGAGACTCGTTTTTTTTCTTGCGGCCGCCCGGCTCATCCCGGGCTGAGAATCACCGGGGTGCCGCGTAGAGTGGCCCCCGACCGGCGCCGCGCTGACTGTGATGGCGCCAATTCTCTGCTCTCCAGAGAATTGGCGGACTGGCGTTGGGGCGTCGTCGCACGATTCGCGCCCGTACTGGCAATTCTCCGGCCCGGCCTGGGCTGAGAGAATCCCGCCCACAGCCTTTTACATGATCACTTAGTAATGCCCCATCACTTAGTAACGCGCCATCTAGTGTTGAGTTACATGTAGTCTCTCAAGCTTTTACTACACTTGTACTATACGTATCATTACAGGGATGGGTGATCAAAAAGGATATAGAACATAGAATATAGAACATAGAACAGCACAGTACAGGCCCTTCAGTACCACTATGTTGTGCTGACCATTTATCCTAATCTAAGATCAACCTAACCTACACCCCTTCAATTTACTGCTGTCTATCTGCCTGTCTAAGAGCCGATTAAATGTCCCTAATGACTCTGACTCTATCCCCTCTGTTGGCAGTACATTCCACACACCCACACTGTTGTAAAGAACCGACCTCTGACATCTCCCCTATACCTTCCTCCAATCACCTTAAAATTATGTCGTGACAGCCATTTCCACCCTGGGGAAAAATCTCTGGCTATCCACTCTATCCATGCCTCTCATCACCTTGTACAAGTCTATCAAGTCACCTCTCTGCCTTCTTCGCTCCAGTGAGAAAAGTCCTAGCTCCCTTAACCTTTCTTCATAAGACATGCCCTCCAGTCTAGGCAGCATCCTGGTAAATCTCCTCTGTACCCTCTCCAAAGCATCCACATCCTTCCTATAATGAGGCGACAAGAACTGGACACAATATTCGTGTGGCCTAACTCGGGTTTTATAAAGCTGCAGCAAAACCTCGCGGCTCTTAAACTCTCTCCTCCTGTTAATGAAAGCCAACACACCATACACCTTCTTAACAACCCTATGAACCTGGGTGGCAACTTTGAGGGATCTATGTATGTGGACCTCAAGATCCCTCTGTTCCTCCACACTTCCAAGAATCCTGCCTTTAACCCTGTATTCAGCATTCAAATTCGACCTTCCAAAATGAATCACTTCACATTTATCTAGGTTGAACTCCCTCTGCCACTTCCCAGCCCAGCTCTGCATCCTGTCGATGTCCTGTTGTAACCTGCAACAACCCTGAATACTATCTACAACTCCCCTAACCTTCGTGTCATCGGCAAACTTACAAACCCACCCTTCCACTTCCTCATCCAAGTCATTTATAGAAACCACAAAGAGCAGAGGTCCCAGAACAGATCCTTGCGGGACACCACTGGTT
Organism: Scyliorhinus torazame; assembly: GCF_047496885.1. Classification (NCBI taxonomy): domain Eukaryota; kingdom Metazoa; phylum Chordata; class Chondrichthyes; order Carcharhiniformes; family Scyliorhinidae; genus Scyliorhinus; species Scyliorhinus torazame. Next base: position 117,736,913 of record NC_092721.1, read on the forward strand.
ACTGGCCTCCAGGCAGAATACTTTCCGTCCGCTACCACTCGCTGTCTTCTTTTGGCCAGCCAATTCTGTACCCAGACAGCCAAATTTCCCTGTAGCGCATGCCCCCTAACTTTCTAAATGAGCCTACCATGGGGTGGAATAATACTTTTGTTTATTTACCTATTGGTTATTCAGCTGTGCTCAAATTCATGAGTGAAAAAATAGTATTTGGACTTTTTTACCACTTAGTATGTTAGAAAATCAGTGCTGGCTTAACACAGGGCTATGGCAGTGCAAGAAACATTGGTATACTGCAGACAAGCTTTCATTATCTTAATTTTTTGTCCATTTTCTTTTCTAATCTCATTCATCTTTTGTAACAAAAACTTTGCCCAAACAACTTTCAGTCATGAACCCCGATATTGTGTTGTCAGGCTGTTTGAACACTGGGTATCACTGACCTTGGTTCAAGTTCGCATGCGTGCACTTCCAACTGTCTCTGGATGACGATCGGAGAACTGTAATTTTCCCTGTCCCTAACAAAGAGCCACTGAAGCCAGAATTAACTAATGGTAATGTAGCTGTCTAAGACCAAGAGTTAATTGTGGGACCCTGTGGTCTCTACAGTTCAGCTATGTGCTGCCCTTGCCAACTGACCTTGGAGCGAACTTTCATTTTCTTTGGTACCTATGGCTAAGCTATGTACTGTCACCTTTAAGAGACTGCAGCTTAATTTTCATATGGTGTTGATTTCAAGAATGATATATTTTCTGAGTGCAAGGTAATCAACCAGATATGTCTTATTTTTGTTTGCTTTTCATTCACTTAAAACAGTGTAGTGCCTCACTTGAGTCAGTTAGATTCTATCAGTATGATCACCCACAGGGCAATCTAATGGATTTGCTGTCATTAATACAGATTGTTGACTGCAGATGGAGTTTTAGAGTCCAGTGAGCTCATCTTGCATCATTTTGCAGGGTTAGATCATTGTTAAAAGCCTTTGAATAGAAATCAGAGTTTTAAGCAGCTGCCTGATCCTAGCATTCTGGATTGATGTTGCTTGGGTTTTCAGTTTCAAATTCTACCGATTATCAGGGGGGGAAAAAAAGCACATGAAGCATTTAATTTCTTGTGTGGATGTAAAATTAGCCTCTGCTTTTGTTTCATTTATTTATTTTCCAGTGATGATAACTGAAAAAGTATAACAAAAATAACGCAATTCTTGTAAGGGCTGGATTGATGCACATTTCAACAACAGCCGCAACAATATTTTCATCCCAAAACAATTCACTGAAGTATGATCAAAATAATAGACACTGAGCCACAGTAGAAGTTACTAAAATCAAGAACTGGGTTTTAAGGAGGGTATTGAGGGAGCCGAGGGCGGTATACTAAGTTTATAGAGCACATGATCCAGGAGGCTGAATCTTATGATGAAATGATGGGACTCGTGTATATTTTAATTTTCAAAATGAAAGTAAAACATTCAGTATCTACTGTTTGCATACATCTCTAATACCTTTCTATGGGATTTACAGCTACGCTGTTTTTCAATAGATCTACAATCATTGAATCATTGCTTCACCTATAGTGCAGCTAAACACGTGGCTAAACTGGTGATGTAGGGGGGAGAGTTTCAGATTTCTGGACCATTGTGATTTCTTCCGGGGCAGGTGGGACCTGTACAAGAAGAACGGGTTGCATCTAAACTGGAGGGGCACCGATATCCTGGCTGGGGGGTTTGCTAGAGTCACTTGGGAGGATTTAAACTAGTATGGCAGGGAGGTGGGAGCCAGAATGTTAGCTTAGAAAGCATAATAATTGAAGGGGAAATGGAGAACAACGTAACCCTCAGGCAGAGCAAAAAAGGTGACACATGTGAGAAGGGAGGTGGTCAATGCAGGATTGAGGGTGTTGTACCTAAATGCACGCAGTATATGGAACAAGGTAAATGCACTTGTTGCGCACATTGAAATTGGCCGGTACGATGTTGTGGGCATCAGAGTCGCGGCTTCAAGGAGATCAGGGCTGGGATCTAAGTATACAAGGTATGCGTCCTATCGAGAGGACAGGCAGATGGGCAAAGGGGGCGAGGTTGCATTGTTAGTTAGTAATTAAAATGGGCAGCACGGTAGCATAGTGGTTAGCACAATTGCTTCACAGCTCCAGGATCCCAGGTTCGATTCCCGGCTTGGGTCACTGCCTGTGCGGAGTCTGCACGTTCTCCACGTGTGTGCGTGGGTTTCCTCCAGGTGCTCCGGTTTCCTCCCACAGTCCAAAGATGTGCAAGTTAGGTGGATTGGCCATGCTAAATTGCCCTTAGTGTCCAAAATTGACCTTGGTGTTGGGTGGGGTTACTGGGTTATGGGGATAGGGTGGGGGTGTGGGCTTGCGTAGGGTGCTCTTTCCAAGAGCCGGTGCAGTCTCGATGGGCCGAATGGCCTCCTTCTGCACTGTAAATTCTATGAATGAAGTTAAATCGATAGCAAGGAGCGATATAGGATCAGAAGGCATAGAATCTTTGTGGGTAAGGTTGAGGAATCGCAAAGGTAAAAAGACCCTGATGGGAGTTATGTACAGGCCCCCTAGCAGTAGTCGGGATGTGGGCAGAAAATAAATCAGGAGATGGAAAAGGCATGTAAAAAAAAGGCAATATTACAATAATCATGGGGGATTTCAACATGCAGGTGGAGTGGGAAAATCAGGTTGGTAGTGGATCCCAAGAAAAGGAATTTGTGGAATGTCTAAGAGATGGTTTTTTGGAGCAGCTTGTGACAGAGCCTACGAGGGAACAGGCAATTCTGTATTTGGTGATGTGTAATGAGGCAGACTTGATTAGGGAACTTAAGATGAAGGAACCCTTCGGGAGCAGTGACCACAATATGATAGAATTTACCCTGCAGTTTGAGAGGGAGAAGCTGGAATCAGATGTAACTGTATTTCAATTAAATAAGGTTAACTACAAAGCCATGAGGGAGGAGCTGGCCAGAGTTGATTGGAAAAGGAACCTTGCAGGGAAGATAGTGGAACTGCAATGGCAGGAGTTTTTGGGGGTTATTCTGGGGGCACAACAGAAATTCATCCCAAGGAGGAGGAAACCTGCTAAGGGGAGGACAAGGGATCCATGGCTGACAAGGGACGTCAAGGACAGCATAAAAGCTAAAGGAAAAAGCGTACAAAGTGGTGAGAATTAGTGGGAAGCCAGAGGAATGGGAAGGCTTTAAAAGTTAGCAGAGGACAACTAAGAAAGCAATAAGGGAGGAGAAGATGAAATATGAGTGCTAGCTAGTAATATAAAGGAAGATGGAAAGTTTTTTTTCAATATCTCAAAGGTAAGAGACGAGCAAAAATAGACATTGGACCACTGGAGAAGTAATAATAGGAAACCAAGAAATGGCAGAGGAACTGAATAGTTACTTTCCATCAGTCTTCATGGTGGAAGAGACCGGTGGAATGCCAGAGCTCCAGGAGAACCAGGGGGCAGAGGTGAGTGCAGTGACCATTACTAAGGAGAAGGTTCTGGGGAAACTGAAAGGTCTGAAGGTGGATAAATCACCTACACTGGATGGACTACACCCCAGCGTTCTAATAGAGATAGCTCAGGAGATTGTGGAGGCATTGGTGGTGATATTTCAGGAATCACTGGAGGTAGGAAGGGTCCCAGAGGACTGGAAAGTGGCTAATGTAACACCACTGTTTAAGAAGGGAGGGAGGCAGAAGATGGGGAATTATAGGCCGGTTAGTCTTCGGTCATTGGTGAGATTTTAGAGTCCATTATTAAGGATGAGATCGCGGAGTACTTGGAATTGCATGATAAAATGGTATTGAGTAAACTCAGTTTCGTCAAGGGGAGGTCATGTCTTACAAATTTGTTAAGAGTTCTTTGAGGAAGTAACAAGGAAGTTAGACAAAGGAGAACAGTGGTCGTGATTTATTTAGATTTCCAGAAGGCCTTTGACAAGGTGCTGCTTAGGAGACTGTTAAATAGGTTAAGAGCCCAGGGTGTTAAGGGTAAGATCCTGGCATGGATAGAGGATTGGCTGACTGGCAGAAGGCAGAGAGTGGGGAGAAAGGGGTATTTTTCAGGATGGCAGCCGGTGACTAGTGGTGTGCCTCAGGGCTCTGTGCTGAGACCACAACTTTTCACAATATACATTAATGATCTGGAGGAAGGAACTGAAGGCATTGTTGCTAAGTTTGCAGATGATACAAAGATGTGTAGAGGGACAGGTAGTATTGAGGAAGCAGGTCGGGTGCAGAAGGACTTGGACAGCCTAGGAGAGTGGGCAAAGAAGTGGCAGATGGAATACAATGTGGAAAAGTGTGAGGTTATGCACTTTGGAAGGAGAAATGGAGGCATAGACTATATTCCAAATGGGGAGATGCTTAGGAAATCCGAAGCTCAAAGGGACTTGGGAGTCCTTGTTCACCATTCTCTTAAGATTAATGTGCAGGTTCAGTCGGCAGTTGGGAAGGCAAATGCAATGTTAGCATTCATGTCGAGAGGGCTAGAATACAAGAGCAGGGATGTACTTCTGAGGCTATGTGAGGCTCTGGTCAGACCCCATTTGGAGTATTGTGAGCAGTTTTGGGCCCTGATCTAAGGAAGGATGTGCTGTCCTTGGAAAAGGCCCAGAGAAGGTTCACAAGAGTGATCCCTGGAATGAAGAGCTTGTAGTATGAGGAACGGTTGAGGACTCCGGGTCTATACTCGTTGGAGTTTAAAAGGATGAGGGGGGATCTTATTGAAACTTACAGGATACTGCGAGGCCTGGATAGATTGGACGTGGAGAGGATGCTTCCACTTGTAGGAAAAACTAGAAGCAGAGGGCACAATCTCAGACTAAAGGGACAATCCTTTAAAACCGAGATGAGGAGGAATTTCTTCAGCCAGAGGGTGGTGAATCTGTGACACTCTTTACCACAGAAGACCGTGGAGGCCAAATCACTGGGTGTCTTTAAGACAGAGATAGGTTATTGATTAATAAGGGGACCAGTGGTTATGGGGAGAAGGCAGGAGAATGGGGATGAGAAAAATATCAGCCATGATGGAATGGCGGAGCAGACTCGATCGGCCGAGTGGCCTAATTCTGCTCCTATGCCTTATGGTCTTATAAAGGGGCTAAGCTGAGAGTTGACGTATTACAGTTCAAAATAGTTTTAAAAATACATTGTACATTATTACCCGAACAGGTGCCGGAATGTGGCGACTAGGGGCTTTTCACAGTAACTTCATTTGAAGCCTACTTGTGACAATAAGCGATTTTCATTTCATTTCATTTTGATTTAGTTACCATTTCATCAAAAAATGTTATGGCTATAATTTTCTTCCGTATTTCCTCACTCAAATTTTAGCCTGAGAGTTCTGAGATTGCACACATCAAAATAGCTGTTGACCGAGATGCAGGAATATTGAAGAGCGGCTAAATGTGGGAGTAACACTGTTAATATGGGAGAAAAAGTCTCGAGTTATTCTGTAAATGGGTAAACTGATGCCAAGACATGGAGATATAAATTGGAAAGGACTGATTTGAGAAGGCTTTCCCTTTAGCCAGTTGAGCTCCGTTGGCTGGGCAGCTGGTTCATGATGCTGAGTGAGGCCAACAGCATGGCTTCAATTCCTGTACTGGCTGAGGTTATTCTTGAAAGCCTTGCCTTCTCAACTTTGCCCCTCGCCTGAGGTGTGGTGATCCTTGGGTTAAATCACCACCAGTCAGCTCCCCTCTTAAAGGGGAAAGCAGCCTATGGTCATCTTGGACTATGACAACTTTACTTACTTTTACTTCCATGTTAATAGTGTTAATACTCCCATATTAACAGTGTTTAGAGCAAGTGTGTGTTATAGCATTACGGGCCAATAAAATGCAGAGATTTTTTCTTTAGAAATATGTGGTATGATAAAAACACAGATTATGCCAAGAGTCCAAATCAAACAACGTTTATATAAATAAGCTTTGTCAGTGTTGGAGGATGTCTTGCACACTTTGACTCTTCAAAGGAATACGAGACACACTGCTTGCTACAATTGAGACCATTTGCTATTTTCTAATTGATTATCACTAATTGCTTTTGAAGGAGAACTACAATTGCGAATAGGATAAACGTCCCACATACATGATGTGTGTCATGGAGGGGAATTTGCAGGTGGTGGTGTTCCCAATGTCATGTGAGAGTACCTTTAAGAAATGGGTGTTTAAGAAATGTGCCTATAAGAAATGGGTGTTTTATCAGTGATGTCAGAGTGTGGGTACTTTTTACTTTTGTTTTAGGCTTTTTGCTGCAGGGTGTGTTTTAGTTTCATTTTCAGAGCTGGTTAGCTGCAGTCACAGCCAGAAGGGGTATTAGTCTCTCTCTCTGTAATCTTAAAAACTGTAAATCGATCCTTTGGTGATTTCTAATAATTGTAATAACTGCTCTCCGTAGTGACTTTAAACTGATGTGCTTCCGTTAAAGGTTTTGTTTTTAAGTCTTATGGATGTTAAAAGGAAAGCTTAAAGGATTACTTAGTGTTGTAGTCTTTGGGGGTTGTATTTGAATTAATGGCTGCTAAGATGTTCACTATGTTTTAAAAAGGTTAACTTGAGTTAATAGAATAATCATTGCTTTGCTTTAAAAAGTACTTTTTCATTTCTGCTGTACCACACCTGGAGAGTGGGCTGGGTGCTCCCCATACCACAATCTATTAAAAGTTGTGGGTCAGGTGAACTCCATGATACACTTTAGGGTTCTCTAAACCCTGGCCCATAACACCATGCATTTGCTGCCCTTGTACTTGTAGGTGGTAGAGGTTTGGAAAGTGATATCAGAGCCTTGGTGAGTTGCTTTTAGATGGTACACTCTGCTGACATTGTGCGTCAGTGGTGGAGACAGTAAATGTTGTAGATGACAGATGGGATGCCAATTACGTGACCAATTTTGTCCTTGGTATCGAGCTTCTTGAGTGTTGTTGGAGCCACGTTCATCCTGGCAAGTGGAGAGTATTCAACATGCCTGACTTGTGCCTTGTTGATGGTGGACAGGGAGTCATGATGTGAGTTACTCTCTGTAGAATTCCAAGCCTCTGACCTGCTCTTGTAGCCAAGGGTTCTCTCAGCCCAGGGCTCGGCCGGAGAATCGCCGCGACCGGCGCGAATAGCGCCACGCTGCCGGGACGCGATTCTCTGCAGAGCGGAGAATTGGCTCCAGCGTGGTCGGCGCCGGTTGGGTGGCGTTCTACGGGTGTCCCCCCCCCCTCCCCCCCCCCCCCCCTCTCCCCGGAGCGATTCTTGGCCGCGATGGGCCGAGCGGCCGTAACAAAAACCCCGAGTCCCGCCAGCGCCGTTCTAACCTGGTCTTACCCGGCGGGACCTCTGCGTGGAAGGGGGCGGAATGGGGGGAGGGGGTGTCTGACCTCTTGGGGTGGGGGGCCTCCGCTGTGGCCTGGCCCGAGATCGGGGCACACCGATCGGTGGGCCGGCCTCTCGGGTTGGGGGCCTCCTTTCTCACGCACCAGCCCCTGTAGCCCTACGCCATGTTGCGTCGGGGCCAGCGTGGAGAGGGGAGCCACTCCGCATGCGCGGACCCTGCGGCGTCCAGTTGACGCTGGATCAGCGTGGGTCGCTCCAGTGCCGTGGGGGCCAGAATTGCTGATCCTGCGACCATGTTGACGCAGTCAGGAAATGTGACGGCGTTTACAACGGCGTCAACACTTAGCCTCAGGATCAGAGAATCCCGTCCAGGGTATTTATGTAGCTGGTCTAATTCCGTTTGTGGTCAATCATAAACCCTGGATTATTGATGGTGGGGGATTCAGCGATGGTAATACCATTGAATGTCAAGGGACAATGGTTGTTTTTCTCTTTGTCTCTGTGAAGTGACTTGGGAAAAGATTTTTTGCATGAAAGGTTCTTTATTGATGCAAGTTGTTTTTCAGATGATTATGGGCTGAATTTCTTTCACATATGTAACACTGATTATTGGTGCATTTTCAAGGTCTCTTACACAGAGCTAAATTTTACCGAGTACTATTGTCAAGGCCAGCCACTGCCCTCACCCCCTGGCTAAAAGTCAGGGGGATGGGGAAACCGACCCAAGAACTGGACGATTGACCTGCAGTAATTTAACACTGGGAGCCTTGTTAATTGCTTGACGATGAGACTTCTGTCCCATTTCTCAGGAGGAAGTCCCTTTAGGGGAGCTTCTAATGGGCCAGGATAATCTTTTGGTGTCACAAGTAGGCTTACATGAAATGAAATGAAAATTGTTTATTGTCACAAGTAGGCTTCAAATGAAGTTACTGTGAAAAACCCCTAGTCGCCACATTCCGGCACCTGTTCGGGAAGGCTGATACGGGAATTGAACCGTGCTGCTGGCCTGCCTTGGTCTGCTTTCAAAGCCAGCGATTTAGCCCTGTGCTAAACAGCCCCTACATTAACACTGCAATGAAGTTACTCTGAAAATCCCCTAGTCGCCACACCGACGCCTGTACAGGTACACAGAGGGAGAATTCAGAATGTCAAATTCACCTAACAAGCACATCTTTTGGGACTTGTGGGTGGAAACCGGAGCACCTGGAGGAAACCCACGCAGACACTGGGAGAATGTGCAGACTCCGTACAGACAGTGATCCAAGCGGGAATCGAACCCCGGAACCTGGTGCAGTGAAGCAACAGTGCTCACCACTGTGCTCCCACAGGAGGTTTCCCCACTTTGCCTAACACCAGCGTGTGCAGCTAAAGCTGTTGGGCGTCCTGCATAACCGAGCCTTTCACAGCCATCACAGATATCAGTGGTGGGATGAGACTCTTAAATGACAATTAATCGGTCACTTAAGGGTCATAATTGAACCAAGGTTGGACAGGCCTTCTAACACCTCCCCCCATTCCTTGTTAAATGGGTAGACAGTGGGAAGGCTGGATTTAATGCGATTTCCCCCACCTTCAAACCCACTGGCAGGGGAGTGAAATATCCAGTTGTATATTTCCAACTTTGTATATTTCCAACTTTGAAAGGAAGAGGAGGATAATTAAACATTTTTGAAAATCCCAATTTGAAGTTCCATTTCCATTTAGAACTCAATTATTTTGTTAATATAATAAAATGCAGTTACTGAACTGCTGGGTATCTGATGAGGGTCAGAATACTTCAAATGATTTCATGTCATTTCATGCTGTCCTTGCCTGGTCTGGCCTACATATGACTCCAGGCCCACAACAGTGTGAGTTGATGAAGTTCAATGCGGAGAAGTGTGAGCTGACACATTTTGGTAGGAAGAACATGGAGAGGCAATACAAAGTATGGGGTAAGATTCTTAAAGGGATGTAGGTGCAGAGGGACCTGGGTGTATATGTGCAGAGATCACTGAAGGAGGCAGGGCAAGTGGGGACAGCAGTTAACAATTATTTAATAATTATTAGGGGCATATAGAGTACAGGAACATGGTGGTTATGCTGAACTTAGACAAGAAACCAGTTAGAATTCAACTGGAATATTATGTACAGTTCTGGGCGTCACACTGTAGGAAGGATGTGAATACATAGGACAGAGTGCAGAATACGTTTACAAGGATGGTTCCAGGTATGTGAAACTGCAGTTATGAGGATAGATTGGAGAGGTTCTGAAATGCATTGCCTGGAAGTGTGGAGGAGGCAGGTTCAATCAAGGCATTGAAGAGGGCATTAGGTGATTACTTGAATAGAAACAATGTGCAGGGGTATGGGAAAAGATGGAGGAATGGCACTTGGCCATGATGCACATTTGGAGAGCTGGTGCAGGTACAATGGGCCAAATGAATGAAATGAAAATCGCTTATTGTCACAAGTAGGCTTCAAATGAAGTTACTGTGAAAAGCCCCTAGTCGCCACATTCCGGCGCCTGTTCGGGGAGGCTGGTACGGGAAGTGAACCGTGCTGCTGGCCTCCTCCTGCACTGCAACAATTCTGTGATTCTTGACTGCCACTACGTTCAGAGCAATTGGGGGTGGGAAACAAATGTTGGACTAGCTAGTGGCACCCACAACCCATGGAAGAAAAAAGAAGCATCAAAAGTGCACTCTACTTAATTGTTGTGTGGCAAGTGATTGTTTAAAGTGTAGGTGCAACAGAAGTGGAATATACAGGAAATACCTTTAAACTGTAATACTAAACTTTTATCAGTTCCATTTTCTTCCATTATCAGAATAGTAAGGAATATGCACATTCTCCTTTGTTTTTACCACAGTTGTTTTGGATAGAAAAATGACCAGTAATCCACAATTTGTGAAGCATTTCACTCTTAAGGGGTGGATTTCGATTCACATTCCCAGTGCTCTTGATCAAAACATGGAAGTGCAATTGTTTTGACATTCCCATGCAGCAAAATATACAGGGTAGTATATGGTTTGAAAATGGTTTGTGATGCATTTATTTTTGTAAAATCTCTTAAACATTAAAAAATGTTGCTCGATGAGGGGGCAACCTTGAATGTTTTCAAAATAATGTAGCTGATTTGCTCATTTTGCTGGAAATAATTTTTGAAGATGCCAGTAATCTAAAATATTTATTAAGTGGTATTGACTATTGTTGCAAATAGTTAAAATGGTTTTAACAACTAAAATTGTCTAGATGCTTCTTATAATAAACAATACTGGTTTGGCCCTTGGAGGGGCCCTAGTAAGCCAAACAGCTGAGTTTGTTTTCATAGGGTATCCAATTGCTCAAATGCATTTCCAGTGTCCAGATATGCTTCCTTTTTGAAAAGATGACATTTGTGCGGATGCCAAATTAACCTGCTGCCAATTTTGCATTGGGTGTAATAGTCTACCAAACTGCTTAAAATACGACCTCAGTTGTCTTCTTTTGGAATTCTGTCATATTCTCGAGGGCAAATTATCATTTTTGAAACTGGCAAGTGGCCGAAAAATTATGGAGGAATAGGAGAAAAAAAGTTGTCATCTGTCCAACATTAGTCACTATAAATATCATGAAAACTGCACTAATAAAACCATGTTTTGATTAATCAAGGAAAATACACTCCACAACAAAAATTATATTGCTTTGTTTCTAATGTGTCAACCCACAATATTGAATAATTCCAGTGTTTGCAGTCTAAAATGTTAGGAATAGATGATGAATATAATGCATTATTTTGGCTAGATCTTTACTTCCGTGTTGATGCTGCCACTTTTTTGGCATGTTCATAATGCAGTTTACAGCTTTGTATGCATGCTACCATAAACATGTTTTAAAAAATACATATATGGGATGTGAGCATTGCTGGCAAAGCCAGTGTTTATTGGCCATCCTTAATTGCCCTTGAGAAGGTGTTGATGAGCTGCCACATTGAACCGCTGTAATTCATCTGGAGATACTATGCTACACAGCAATCAACCAGCATTCTGGGTTCTTATGACTGCTGAGTTCCTTCAAAAAAATCTAAAGCATACTGGTATAACTTGTGTTAAGAAACTAATACAGGTCATGTCTCAATTATTAAAATTTTAAAAGAATTTTCACGATCGTGCTTTGACAAATATTTTTTGTTTCAGTCCTGATTTGTTCAGGAAACCTGTTTGTTACAGCTGCAAATGATCATTTTAATCACAACTAGTATTGTCTCCTCAGAAATATTCAGATATGAGTATCTTAACAATTAATACTATATCACAAAGTTCTACGAAAGCTGAGTGAATGCTTCTGTGAGAATGTTATGGGCCAGGGTTTAGAGAACCCCAAAGTGTATCATGGAGTTCACCTGACCCACAACTTTTAATAGATTGTGGTATGGGGAGCACACGGGCCCACTCTGCAGGTGTGGTACAGCAGAAACGGAAAAGTATTTTTTAAAGCAAAACAATGATTCTTCTATGAACTCAAGTTAACCTTTTTAAAACATAGTGAACACCTTAGCAACCATTAATTCAAATACAACCCCCAAAGAATACAACACCCTAAGTAATCCTTAAGCTATCCTTTTAACATCCATAAGACTTAAAAGAAAACTTTTAACAGAAGCACATCAGGTTAAAGTCACTAATGAGAGCAGTTATTAGTTTTAAATCACCAAAGGATCGATTTACATTCTTTAGATTACGGAGAGGGACTCTGATACACCTTCTGGCTGTGACTGCAGCTATCCAACTTTGAAAACTAAACTAAAACACACCCTGCAGCAAACAGCCTAAAACGAAAGTAAGAAGCTGACACAGCCCAGCTCCACCCACTGTCTGACATCACTGCAGTAATAAACACCCATTTCTTAAAGGTACTCTCACATGACAAGAGGAAAGGAGTTTTCTTAAAAGGAAGCGTGTTGGCAAATAAATGATATACAGCAGGGTAAAGCTTAACTGAGATACATTAACAAAGATGCAGGGCATAATCTACCGACCATGCAGCGCTGAATGGGGCCGCAAAGTGGCTGGTAGATGACGAGCGAGGACTCCTCGGGCTTCCTGTCAGCCGTTCCACCTCGTGGTGAGATCTATCCTCGGGGGGGGGGGGGGGGGGGGCATATAACGTGAGGGGGTTGAGCAGTCCAGTACTGAGATTTAAGGTGTTTGCGCAACTGAGGGGTTTGAAAGCTAATGTGCTGTTGCAGGAGACCCATTTGCGGGTTAAAGATCAGTTAAGGATGAAGCGGGCTCCGATTTGTATGAATCATATGTTTGGGCCCGTGAGGTTGGAGGTAGGACGGGAAAGGGTTGGAAAGAATGGGGGATCTGGTTCTGGGGGGGTGGGGATTTTGAATCATAGAGTCCTAGGATTTACAGTGCAGAAGGAGGCTATTCGGCCCATCAAGTCTACACCGGCCCTTGGAAAAAATACCCTACTCCAGCCCTTGCCTCCATCCTATTCCTGTAACCCTACTTAACCTTTTTGGACACTAAGAGGCAATTTAGCATGTCCAATCCACCTAACCCGTACATCTTTGGACTGTGGGAGGAAGCCAGAGCACACGGATGAAACCCATGTAGACACAGGGAGAACGTGCAGACTCCGCACAGTGACCCAAGCCGGGAGTTGAACCTGGGACCCTGGAGCTGTGGCACACCTGTGCTAACCACTATGCTCCCGTGGGGCCCGAGTGGCTGCGATCTTGATTAACATGAAAGTAGCTTCTTCAGCGGCTAAGGTTTTTCACAGATCAGAATGGGCGACATGTTATGGTTAGTGGGTTGTTGGTGGGTGCCCAGGTGGTGGTGGTCAATGTACATGCCCCAAACTGGGATGACACAGCTTTTATCAAAAAATTATTGTCATTGACCCCCGATTTGCACTCTCATTAGCTAATCCATGGAGGGGACTTTTAACTGTGTATTGGATTCTTGATTGGAAAAGTCGAGGCCCACGGCTGTGAGGCCTTCAGTGATAGTGTGTACCTTTGGCCTTCATGAGCAGATGGGGGGGGGGGGGGATGGGCAGCAGACCCGTGGAGAATTTTTACACCCAAATGTGAAGGATTTTTCTTTCTTCTCCCAGGTATATTCTAGGATCGATTTCTTTGTGGTAGGTAAGTCCCTACTCCGGGGAGTGGTGAGCGCGGGGTATTCGGCGATAATGATCTCTGATCATGCACTGCATTTGGTGCATTTTGTGGTGGGGCGGCCTCATTCAGCGCCCCACTTGGAGGTTGGAGACGTTGCTGTAGCAAGGTTTCTATGAGAGGGTTTCCTCCGTCATTGAGGAGTATCTTGGGTTTAACAGAGGAGAGGAGATTTCACCTTCCTTTGGAAAGCTGGGAGACCCCGCTCCTGGGATCTACCGGGCTCAACGCCTTGCGAGATTCAATGCAATCTCGCGAGATGTTGCGATGTGAATCCACAATGGGCGTGATCACTTTTTTTAATAGTAAATCTGCATATTAGAGAGAGACCGTAAGCCTCACTCTTGTGCCGATTTCCGAGGTACCTGAGGCTTTAGGATTCAACCCCTTCACCTCAGAGATCTCGGGCGAGTGCCGTTCCGCACTGGTCCCCACAAACGGGGATCAGACTGAATGGCACTCGTGGACCATCTCCCAGGGAACGGAGATCCCCTGCTGCATGCTGTTTGGGCAGGGTGGTGCCCTGGCACTGCTGGTGTCACCTGGGCACCCTGGCAGTGCCCAGGTGGCACTGCCAGCTGGCGAGTGCTACCAGGATGCCAGGCTGGCACTTTCTGCACATGCGATCAGGCCAGGGTTGCCCGACACGGGTGTTGGGAGGGAGGGAGGGGGGGGGGTGGGGGTGCCGACCATCTCCTATTGCATTTGGGCTGGGGGGGGGGGGGGGGGGGTTGGCGGCGGGGAGGTTGGGGATTGTTTCAGAGATCAGGACGCCATTCAAACATAGTATCCCAATCTCTTGATACAATGGGGAGTTCCAGCGAACCGAGCTCCCCACTGTGCAAAATGGGAGTATGTGCGGCCTCGGCTGCGTGTTCCCTGTTCAGGCCCCTTATTCAACGTGAGTTGCAAGTAATGGGAAATACGAGGATAAATGCGCTCGTTAGGGGACTTTTGGGATAATTGTGTCCAACTAAGCTGCCTGGGAAATATGGCTCCTTCTCTGGGCATACATTGAACTTTGGCAAAAACAAATGCTTTCTGGTAAATCTCCCAGGGAGGGAGCTGATCTGGGGAGTTGCCCTTTTGCCTGGTCATGTCCAGCTTCCATTATCTGGGAATCCATCCGAGTGACCCATGATTGGGCCTTGCCCCAAAAACTGAATTTTGGGGTTGCGGTCGTGGTGGCGAAGGTTTGGCGATAGAGCCACTGGCAATGCGGCTTAGGGTGTCAAGGGATTGAGTGGGGGAGCAGTCGAGCGTAGGGTTTCGTCATACGCAGATGATCTATTATATATTTTGAACCAGTTGGGCTGCATTGGGGGGATTTTGGTAAAATGTGGCCAGTTTGCAAGGTATAAATTGAATATGGGAAAGAGTGATGTATTCCCGATCAATGCTACGGGGCAGGAAAGGAGATTAGGGGAGCTGCCATTTAGGCTGGTGGGAACAAGCTTTAGTATCTTGTTATCCAGGTGGGGTGGAGCTGGGCCCAGCTGCATAGGTTAAACTTGCTTCTCTTGGTGGAGAGGATGAAGGTGGATTTTAGGAGGTTGGATGTTTTGCTGTTGTCATTGACAGGGCTAGTGCAGACCATAATAATGATGGTGCTACCTTGGTTGCTGTTCGTTTTACAGAACCTCGCCATCATTGTCCCCAAGTCCTTTTTCAGAAAGGTAAATGGGTTGACCTTGGGGTTTGGGTTGGCGGGGAACACACCATGGGTGTGACTGGCTTTTCTGGAGCAGGGGTGAAGGGAGGGTGGCTGACGTTGCTAAATTTGAGAAATTATTATTGCGCTGCAATCATTGTAATGGTGAGGAAATGGGCCGTGGAAGGGAGGTTGGTTTGGGACAGGTGGAGGTGGCACCGTGTAGAGGGACGTGCTTGAAGGATGTTGTTGTTGGCGCCTGTGCCGTTCTCGCTGGTCAAGTATTCTGTTAGTCCAGTGGTGAAGTCGGCTCTGAGGGTATGGGGCAGTGTAGGCAGCACTTGGGGTTGAAGGACATGCTGTTGAGGGTGCCTTTTTGCGGCAATCACGGGTTTGTGCCGGCGAGACTGTATTCAAGGTTCCGGGGGTGGGGGGGAGGTGGGGATTGAATATTTTGGGGACCTGTTTATAGGGGGTAAATTGGCAGGGCTGGAGAAGTTGGACAAATTGTTCGAGTTGCCCACGAGGAATGGGTTTAGGTACCTGCAGGTTCGGGTTTTGTGAGGAGAGTTTCCCGGGGTTGCCGCCTCCGGTGCTGCAAGATAAGCTTCTGTTGGGGGACAAAATAGGGGAGGGGATGGTTTTGGATATTTACAATGAACTGATAGAGTGGGAGAGCGCCTGGGTGAAGGAATGTTGAGCACGAGTGGGAGGAGTATGTGATCGAGGAGCTGGGAGTGTGGACATGGGCTGAGGCTTTGTGGAGGGTGAATGCATTCTTGTCATGTGTGAGGTTAAACCTCATTAATTTAAAGTGGTGCATAGGACCTACATATTGGTGGCGAGGATGAGCAGGTGTTTTGAGGAGGTCGAGGATAGGTGGTGCACGGGGTGGGTGGGGGGGGGTTGCCACCCCGTGAACCATGTTCACATGTTCTGGGCATGTCCAACATTGAGGGGGTTCTGGCAGGGATACTTGGATGTCTGTCAGAGGTTCTGGGGGTGAGGGTGCCCCGAGTCTGGAGGTGGCGATATTTAGGGTTTCTTTGAGACTCAGGAGTACAGGGGGGAGGTTGGGAGGGGGGAGACACTGATGCTTGTCCTTTCGGATTTTGTTATGTTGGCGGGACTTTGAGCTGCTGTTGGCAGGGGTGTAGATGAGTGGCCTAGCAGAATACCTGTGGTTAGAGGGTCAGCAGAAGGGTTTACTCGGAGGTGGAAGCTGTTCATCGATTTCTTCAAGCAGGATTGAGGGGTCAGCGAAGGGTGGGGGGAGGAAAGTGAGTAAGGGGGGTTAAAAAGCGGAAGGTGGGACAAGGTATGGGGTTGTTGCTAGAGGGGCTGGAGGGTTGGGGTTGTTGGTGGCACATGCACAGCCGTGCTGCCCTCTACCGTGTGCTGACTGCGAGATGCGGCCTCATCAAAGGAACTCGGGGGAGCTGGTGGCCACCGTCGCATACCGTGGGACGAGTCCTGGTTGGGACCCAGGGTCCCCTCCCGGTCTGTGCCTATAGGGCCCTGGGGTTCACCTTGGGATGGAGGGGGAGCTAGCTCAAGCCCCAGCGGTCCCTGCAGCATCTGGCTCTCCCAGTCCTGGTGGGCCCCCATGGTCTGCACCATTGTGTCGATGCCTTCGGCGATGCTCCTCCGTGATTGGGATATGCTCAGCAGCGCCTTGACAATGCCCATCTGCGCCTCGGCCATTCCCATCTGACAATGGGACATGTCCTGCAGAACCTCATCATGGTCAGCCTGGTACTGGGCGACATTCCCTAGAGGGGTGGAAATTCATTCTGCTGAGACCCTCAGCCATGGCCATCTCTGACTGCACAATGCCTTGGACAGCTTCACTATGGTGCCAACGTCATGCACCAGTCTCGGTGCCATGCATTGCCGGCGACATCTCCTGTGCCCGTAGTCTCTGGGCCTCCTCAAAGTGGCTATGGATCTACTGGGGTGATGCTGACATCTCCACCTGAATGTCCCGGCTGCTCCCTATTATCTCCCACCAGCTCCGGGTAACCCTGTTCCAGAGGCTCAGCATCAGGCTGGGACTCAGCATCAGTCTGAGACCCAGCTTAGTCCTGGGATCCAGCAGCCCTCTGACTGTTCTCTTACCTGGGGGCTCCTGCCTCCACCTGATGTGCATCAGTGACTGGTGCTCACCACCTTGTGCCCCAGAAGCCTGTTCACTAATATGTCCCACCCAGGTGAGTGCATTTGTACTGGTGGAGTGTGGGATTGACAGCTGTGCCACGGCTATAACACTGGCATCCTCTGAGGTGGTCTCCTGGGAGACAGGAGAGGGTGCCTCCTAGGATGGGAAGCAGCCGGCTGGAGGACCTGCGGAAGAATGGACATGTGGTCAGTGAGAGGGATGGGTCAGTCAGTATGGCAATAACAGCTCTCGTTTGACAGGCCCCCAGGGTGTGGCCCGGTGATTGCTCCCTCTGTGGCATCCGCTAAACTACTTGTGCGTGGCCGATCTGTCCTATGCCACCACTGTTGCCTCCAGGACCCGCTCCTCAAAGGTAGTGAGGGTTTTTAAGTCCGGCATCCCTCTGCCAGTCTGGGCCCTCTCCTGACAATTATGGGAGAGCTTATCCTGAGGGGAGTCGGGGGCATAGTTAGCCACATGTGTGGTTCACAATGGGAGGGGGGAACTGAAGGGAGAGGGGTGAGAGTGGGGTTTGTGGGTTGAAGAGGTAGGGGTGTGGGGGGGAGAAGAGTTGGTGTCTACTCACTCGTGCTGGCTGGTGTATGTCATAGAATCAGAGAATTTACAGTGATGGCCAATCAGCCCATCTAGTCTGCACCGGCCCTTGGAAAGAGCACCATTGACCTTTTTCGGCACCAGAGTCTACTCTTCCTGGTCACGCTCCATGAGCTCACAGCTGTCACCACCTCGAACCAGCTGGCTGCCCTATGGCTCACCCGGGGGGGGGGGGGGGGGGGGGGGGGGGGGGGAAGAGAAACAGGGACTCCTTCCTGGCATGCACGGCGTCTAGGAGCCTACCCAGACCAGTGTCCCCGAATCGTGGGGCTGGTCTCCTCGTCGCCACTATTGCGAGCTGGCTGGGGTTGGCTGAGTAAGTGCTGCTTGACTTGTTAGCGGGTGCTGGCGAGTCTTAACTTATGGCTAGAAGCCTGTGAGGCCTTGTTAAGTGGACCAGTTAACCTTGGATAGCGTTCCCAGCCTCACTGGGCCGAGCGCCGGGAAGCTCGCGGCAATTCCTGCTCGCTACCACACTTAGAAATCTTTCCGGAGAATCGCACCCTAGTTTCCTGGAACCCAAGGTAGTAAAATAGATCAAAGCAGCCTTAAACACTGGTTTAGGCAAAGCCAAGTGAGTATGTGCAGAAGGCGTTTGTGTGTTTTAAAATAAATTTTAGAGTACCCAATTATTTTTTTCCAATTAAGGGGCAATTTAGCGTGGCCACTCCACCTACCCTGCACATCTTTGGGTTGTGGGGGTGAAACTCACGCATACACGGGGAGAATGTGCAAACTCCACACGGACAGTGACCCAGGGCTGGGATTCGAACCCAGGTCTTCAGCACCGTAGGCAGCAAGGCTAACCATTGTGCCACGTGCCGCTCCCAGAAGGCATTTGTAAGTTTACCTTTGTTACTTGTGTATAATTTTATTTCAGATTTATGATAATGCCATGTTACTGTTAACAAATTTAGGATATTAATTTTTGATATGAAGGAGAAAAGATTGTGTGAGACAGTGGGTGATATCACATGCACGTGTGTTTTTTTTTCTATTGGTGTTCTTAAAAAATGTTTGCAACGCCAAAATGAAAATGTGTTGTGAATGAAGTTTCTGTTTCTAGCCCTCATTCTGACCTGTTGCAGGTTGCCGAATGAATAAATAAACACCACTGTTAAAGTATGTTGATCTCTGCATTTGATAAATGGCAATAACTGATCAACTTTATCTGTTTGTAGTTGAAGTTTTAGGGTAAAACTTGAAGAATAGATTAAGGGTTTATATTTTTGCTTTTTTATCAAATATCTAGAGAAAGTACTTTATTTTACCAAAATGTTCTACTTAAGCCTATGCTTCAATCAAGATTTTTACTTGGAACCTCTTTGAATATTGAGTAATAAATAGCACAATCTGTCCAGAAGTTGTCATTTTTTGACGTGAATGATTATTTTTCAGCTCTGAGTATCACACTTTGGGGGAAACACAGAATATGTGGAAACAAGTGACATTTACACAGTGCTTTTCACACTCTGATTATCCCAAACTTCAGCCAATAGATTACAAAATATAAAAGCATGGAGTAAATATTCGCTGCACCTTTGTTTTCTTATTTTAGTTGTCACCGTATTTATAAGAGACTGCATTTATGCTTGTGTGAACTGTCTTGATGTCAAAATATTGGAGGTATGTTTTGTGCCAAGTTGCATTTCAGTTACCCCAAATACAATAATTTAATCTTGCCTATAGTATTAGAAGACTTGGGATTTGCAAGACAGCAATGTTGCATTGTTTTGTGCTTGGGCAGTCTTGTCAGTCAAATTCTTAAAAACTGGTACATACAGGAATCTGAAAGCTGCTCCTTTGTTTAGCCTTTGAAGTTGATGTTGATGCATGGCTCTGAGATGCCATGTGATTTCCAGCCATTTAAGTAGAACATTTTGGTAAAATAAAGTACTTTCTCTAGATATTTGATAAAAAAGCAAAAAGATAAACCCTTAACCTATTCTTCAAGTTTTACCCTAAAATTTCACCAGGAGAAGTACTTTGAATAGCGTTTCATTTAATTTGAATTGAATTTCTTGATTCTAAATTTTGTATTTTTAAGATTTCCATTAAGTAGCAAATCATATTTTCGGGATAATTTCCACGATGACCAACTAAAATGTGGAGCAATATTTTATGATTTTAATCGAATTGCTTCTTTAAAACAAAACAGCTGTTTCTGACCTGTCTGCTACTTAACACTATTATTGCTGGTTGATATTCCTACCTGGTATGGGTGCAATGGTTATGCTCAGTTGTGACTTGTTTCTGATTGATCAATTCAAAATTTGGCACCATGCTTTTTTATACTTTGAATATAAACCTAAAATGTTCTATTCTTCTGAGCTGGAGTCTGAAAATGAAACATTTTAATTTAAAAGTTTCTGATCAAATTGGTTAGCCTGAGCCTTTATTAAAAAAGCGTATGTTTTGTGTGAGGGGGGCACAGATCCTTTTTACTCCGAGTAATGCCTTATTTATTATGTAGTTAATGGCAGTCATACAATTTTTTAAAAAGCACTTTGATTTATGTAGCGTTTTTCACAACCACAGGATATCCTCAAGTGCTTCACAGGCTGCAAAGTACTTTGAAGTGAAGTCATTGTTGGAATGTTGGCAAACATGGCAGCTACTTTTCTGTGGCAAGATTCCACAACAATGATGAGGTGAATCCCAAATAATCTACTTTAACTAAGCCTAATACACCAAACCTAACACGAACAATGCCAAAGGGAGATCATGGGCTGAATTCACCACTTCCTGTCGTTGGCAGTGAGAATTGCGATCGGGCGGAGAAGAGCGTGCAATGGAAAAAAATCATGATTTGCGCTCAGCGGTGATTCCATTCCAATGCTACAGTCCTCCGCTGGTGGCCCCAGGAAATCAGACACATGTGTGAATAGGAACTGCTCGCAATTCAAATGGGCAGAGTAATGGCCCATTTACATGTCCTGAATCGCGGAACAAATAGTGCCTCCAACAGGAACACTAATTGCACGCTATCAGTTCTGGCGGGAACACTGGGCATTATCTACCAGCGCGCAACGTTGGCAGCAGATCCCAGGAGAGGCCTCATGCAGGCTCCCCTGCAGCCTTTACACCTCACACGATTTACCCAAGTCCTACAAGGTGTCAAAATCAGAACCCTGCTCAAAGGAGGCATGACCAAACGGCATGCGCCTAAGTAGCTTTTAAACCTACTTAAGCCAGCTTAACCAGGATCCACGAGCCTCCTGGGATCTACCAGCCTCCCCAGCAAGGCCTCAGCCAAGTGTCAGAGCCCAAGGGGTCCATGCCCATAAAAGGAAGGTGGAGGGGGCTTTGAAGAGTGGGGGGGGGGCACGTAAGTAGGGGCCTCTGGGAGGTTGGGGAGTGATGGATGGGGGTCCTGGGGGCAGGCCTGAAGAAAGCCCCCCCCCCCCCTCCTCAAAGGGACCCAATAGCAGGGTGTTCTCACTTGGGGTGTGGTGGGGGTAATGCCCATGTGTGGGGGTGACATTGCTCATGGGTGGGGGATGTAGGAGCCCACAAGCTCACCTTCGCGATCGGGCACCCTTTCAAAATGGCGGCCACCTCATCTGAGTTTGGCTCCCTAGTGCTGGAAAGAATTCGAAGTGCGGGCTAAACCGGAGCGAAACTCCCCAGGGCCCAGAAAAGTGACTAAGTGTCTGTTATTTTTCTGGTGCTTGGCCGGCAGGAATTATGCACAATAGAACGTCTAGTTCTTGGCTAGTTAAAATGTTTTATTATAAAATAAATGCGTGGTTCAGATAACTGAGAAATATATCACAAACTACTAATTATAATAAATTATCCTTGGGCTACTGCAAGTATGATCATCCACTAACACTATCTCCAGACTCCTCGAGGTACAGAGTCGTGTGGTAGATTTACACTGCCACCAGCTGGTCGGAAGTCATTTACAACATTATTTATCATCGTTTGATAGTGGTGGGAACTCGGCAGGAAACTCCCTGTAAAACCCGCTACAAATGAAATTAGACATTTTCCCGTTAATTCTGCCCTTATTCTCCTGACTGGAGCAACCAGCCCAAAATATCAGTAGAAATGCCATAGTAACTGAGTATTCTCGATGATCAGGATTTGTTTTTTGTTAGCTTCATCGTTTTTTAGCAGATGTATCCGATCAAGACATGACAATGATAGCCAAATTCATTTATTGATTTGCCCAGAGTAATGGTGGAGATTTTACACACTCCAACCTTGTTTTGCAGACATGTTTTTCAGTGGTATTGCCAAAGCAGCTCTGTAGTAAAGTATATGTTTCTCATGTGCACGGAAGAACTATCAGGCATCTATTTATCCAGAGAACTAAAATATGTAAACGTTAATGAGAATTATTAAAAGGGCAGAAGTTTTAATGCCATTATAGTTGTATCATGCTATGCTGGAGGTCTATGGGTACGATTCTCCGGCCTGGTTACGCTCTCGCTCAAGCGAAATAAAGCTGGCGAATGGCAGGAGAGGTAGAACTGATCAGTTGAGACGCAACTGATCCTCTCCAGTCAGCGAAATCAGGATCTCGCCATAGTGTGGCGAGAAACCAATTATCACGACTTAAGCATTACTTCAATACAATTAACGAGCCACCCCAAATCCCAATGGCCTCCTGAGCAAGTGGTCACGCTGGCGTTGATTAGCACTCGTTTTGAAAAATGTGAACCTTACGGAAGAGCTTCAGTGGGAAAGATGAGGAGCCACCAGCAGAGGACTGAAGCATTGGAATAGAATCACCGCTGAGCTGAATGGCGGGAAGCTCGTGGCAATTCCCACTCGCTACGCTTAGAAATCTTTCAGGAGAATTGCACCCAAAGTCTTTTTTGAGGGTTAAACATTTGTCCTTTCTAGGATTATCAGGAAAATTTACATTACATTTGTTTTATTTTATCTGTGAGATTGGATACAGTACATTGATTAAGGTAATACACCATCAGGTTCCAAGTTCAAATTCAGTGTAGAAAATGGAATTCAGCAAATTTAATAGTTCTAGTTCTGCAAGGATGAAGTAAGACTTTTATATTCATGTACCTGCCTCCTCCATATGTGAGGTAAAACTTGGATTTGTTTGCCATCTTAGCATATGGGTTGACGAGGTGCAAGGGTGACATTTTGAGTCTGATGACGCACTTTAGTTGGAAGGGTTTTTGAGGTATACACATGCAACACCGTGAAAAGTTTAAGTCCAATCATATGCTGTGTTCTGATGTCAGAAGCCTTATACCATGTTACATGCACCGTAATATCCTGTTTCTATGGAGGAGCTGCACTCGTGGCTTATGTCCTTTAGTCCAGTAGCCGAATTACCTCAGTTCAATCAGTTAATTACTGTTTGGTAAGTGAAGTGTACAGGTTGAAAGATATTTGTTATTCGATGAGAGCTGAAGCCAATTAGACTGTGAGGAGTTATACCCGTGGCTTTAATGGAATAGATCTCTGAAAATGCAGAATCATCTAGAAAATGTCTGCTTCTGGGAATATGCCACAGGTGGCTAACACATAAATAAATGTATACATGCCATGCCAATCCATCTCAATCTATTCCGCTGTTATCCCATTTGAGATTATTATGATGGATTTTCCATCTCCCTAGATAGGTAAGGAAAGTGACTTTGGTCATCTTTGTTTTTCCACACAGAATACCCTACTCTCCATTGCAGCACTCAAATGGCCATAATGGATTTCAATATTTTTATCTTAATTGTTTAAGCTTGGAGTCTATTTCATGTAAGGATCTTTCTTTCTGTGAAGAACAACCTACTGATAAGAATCCTACATTTGCTTTTTACAAGTTGAAATCCCCTGGTCACTGATATACAATTAATTTGCACAAAAACGCATCTTGGATCTGTCTTTTCAAAGCTGGAAAGACCCAAGTCTCTCCAATCTTTGATCACAAACTCTGATTTTAAAAAAAAATTTAGAGTACCCAATTCATTTTTTCCAATTAAGGGACAATTTAGTGTGACCAATCCACCTAATCTGCACATCTTTGGGTTGTGGGGGTGAAACCCACGCAAACAAGGGGAGAATGTGCAAACTCCATACAGACAGTGATCCAGAGCCAGGATCGAACCTGGGACCTTGGCGCCGTGAGGCAGCAGGGCTAACCCACTACGTCACCGTGCTGCCCCAAACTCAGATCTTTAACACTAGGGATCAGCCTCAGTGGCTCTTATTGCATTACCTTCAATGCTTGAATATTTTACTTCTGTCTTGGTGACAGAAACTGGGCACCATATTCACTGTGTGCTCTGTCTAGATTATGTAGTTTGATCATGATTACTTCTGGCTTTTTGGCTATATAGTTGGACATTCCATTGGCTTTGTTACTTAGTTGCTTAGCATTGGTTGGGTATGTTTAGCATCCAATTCATTAGAACTTTTATGTTTCTTTCAGCTTCATCTATATTTGTTTATGGAGTGCCTATGCCTCTTATTTTCCTGCTCATGTGTGCTGTACTTGTCTGTATTGTGCCACAAAAGTTCTAAACATAACAAGTGGCTGCACCTTTTTCTATATACATAGTTAAGCTGCATTGGTTTTCCTTCACTGTAAATGTGATAAATGGGAGTTTCAATATCCGCACAATATTGGATATACAGTTGATTCAGTTTAATTATGCAGGGAGAACTTGGTGTAGCACCAAATTTCCTCCTTGTACTACTAGCAACTGTGCAAGAGAGGAATTCTCGTAACTTAGTTGCAATTGAAACAACTGACTGAAACCACCATTGGGGGGGGGGGGGGGGGGGGGCGGAAAGAGTGTGCAACCAATTAGCTGCAATTTGAAGTGTCCTCCTCAAATCAGTAAAAATTACACGTTTGTTTTCAACAGAAGAAACAGTCACAACCCTAATCATTGTTTCCATCTTCGAATAGATACTTATTCTTGGGATGCTCCCAATAATGACACAATGATGATGGATTAAAAGGAAAACCCTTTCCTAATGATAAAGCATGGGTTGTGTAAAACTGAGTAGAATTTGAACCTTCATCTCCGGTGTCAATGTCAGCTAGGAATTGCAAATTTTGGCTTGATCGTTGAGTGCCGAAGTATGATTTGAAATGTGAATGGCAGGGCCAAAGAGACCAAAATACAGGTACACCTTGTACTTTATTTGATGAGCTAGGAATTCCATTACCATAGTTTAACGTACAGCTCTCCTGGATCGGAGGCAGGTGGAGTAGAGGGAAATAAAGGAATTCAATTTAGTTCCAGAAAGCTGCACTACTTTTTCAGTTCTTTTCTCCTCTTTACACAAATATTGAAGCCTCACAGATTAACTTACATATTTGAGTCTGGTCTTTAATATCTTCACTGATCTTTATGGCTATATTAAGTTTTGAACAGAAAGCTGAGGATAAGTAACGAAGCTTCATGTAAATTAACCTGGCTACAGAAACTATAGTGTACCTCCACCGGAACTAAAGTAAAATGGTTCAGCATTGCTATTTCAAAGTGCTTCAGATTTAAACTAGCAATTAATGTATTGAACAATGGATGAACGGGCAAGCTTTAAAAAAAAAACTTTTCACTCATGGGACTTGGGCATCACTGTTAATCCAGCATTTATTAAAATGTCCCTAGAAATCCTTGAAGTGATGGTTAGCTGCATCCTTGTCCTGCTATATTCCATATGGCAAATGTACTCCTGAAGGTGCTATTGGGTAAGGAGCTAATGGATTTTGATCCAGCAACCACAGGAGCTAATGGATTTTGATCCAGCAACCACAGAGGAAAGGTTTCTATGTTAGGGTGGTGTGTGACTTGAAGGGACACTGGAGTTGGTGTTCCCATGTTGCTGGTTCTTCTCGTTCTGGTTCAGTGCATTCTGATTTAGAAGAAGCCTTGATAAATTGCTGTGGTGCATCTTGCAGATGATGTAGACTGCAGCCATGGTGTTACCAGTGCTTCAGGGTGAATGTTTAAAGTGGTGGATGGGGCGCTAATCAAGCGGGCTACTTTATCTTTGATGCTGAGCTTTTTGAGTGTTGTTGGAGCTTCACTCATCCAGGAAAGTGGCGATAATTCCATCGCTCCCCTGATTTGTACCATGTGAATGGTGAAAAGGGCATTAAGGCATAGGATGGGTCACTCCGAATACCCAGCCTCTGACGTGGTCTTGTAGCCGCAGAATATGACTGGTCTAATTAAGTTTCGAACCAAATCCAGGATTTGGGGTGGAATTTTGCAATGTTAGTGCCATTGAATGTCAAGGGAGATGGTCAGATTCTTACTTGTTGGGAATGTTCATTGCTTAGCATCTGAGTGTTGAAAGCATCACGTACCATTTTTCAACCCAAGCCTGAATGTTGCCCAGGATTGTTCCAAATGGGCATGGTCTGCTTCAGTATCTAAGGAGTTGTGAATGAATTTGGACACTGCAATCATGAGCAAACATCTTCACTTCTGACCTTTATGATGGAGGGAAGACCATTGAAGCTGAGGGTATTCCCTGAGGAACTCCTGCAGCAATGTCCTGGGGCTATGATTGACCTCTAACAATCATAGTCATCCTCCTTTGCGCTGTGTATGACTTAGTCGGTGGAGATTTTCCCCCTGAACTCCAGTGGATTCAGCTTTACTTTGGTTCCTTGATGCCACACTTAATGAAATGTTATCTCTATGTCAAGGACAGACTCTGTCCTCTGGGATTTAGCTCTTTTACCTGTATTTGATGGACAACGTTAACATCATCTGCATCCTCACAAAGGATTCTCCTAGCAAATTTAAAGGAAAACCGTAAACACAATGCCTAAACTAAGGTATTAATTTAGATAAAACATTTAGTTATGTAATATTGTTTTCCTGGCTGAGAGTTCTTTAAGGCCATCTCCTTGAAGATCACAAATCAACTTGATGGTGTGAGCAGTTCATCTTATTTAATTGTCAACTTAAATCTAAAGGAGTTGTTCATCATAGACAAAAGTGAGCAAATTGCACTTTGTAATTTTTGTTTGAATGTAATTCAGCTGTTCCCCATATATATATTTCGCAGCTTTGAAGGTCATGAATAAGCCATTGTAACATTGCAATCTATGATTGACCCATCGGCAACTGAAATATTGGTCAGAAACTGCCATTTGCATTCAAATTATATATTTCTGGGAAGATTTGCCGAGGTTGGAATGGGGGCTCATTAGTCAGGCCAAGTCTAATGTGTTCCAGTAAGAATTCCACTGAGGAGAAAATCCTTAATCTTTCAGCTGAGCTGAAGAGACTACTATCAAGTTCTCGTTTTTGCACGTTTACATCGTCTAGTTTTAACTGGGGGACGGCTGAACAAAGCTAAATTCAAATTCTCTAAATCAACAGGTGAAAAGTGCAATCCGATTTACTGTAATACCATTTGGAAACAATTATAAAATCATTACTGTTATATTAGGCCTAAAATGGCAATTGGCACCACCTTCTGTTGCATATTTCTGAGGGTTTTTAGCAAAACTCATTTTATTCACCATTGTTTCGGGCTATTTTAAATGACAGACCCTCCAACTCTGCCCCTCCCCCTCTCGGGTTCACCGGGAAAATGTCACTTTTGCCCAGTTTGAGTTTGTCGCCCGAGAAGGCTCCAAACTCTCCCAGGAGCTTCATGATTTTGCTCATGCACCGTGGGTTGGAGATGTAGAGGAGCAGATCATGCACATAGAGTGAGACTCTGTGCTCTCTGCCTCCTCTTCGGATTCCCTTACAACCTCAAGCGTTTCACAGGACGATCGCCAGGGTGAACGGGAGTGGGGACAGCGGGCACCCCTGCCTGGTGTCTCTGTGTAATTAGTCGTATTCAGAGCTGGTGGTGTTGGTCCGAACTCTCGCCTTGGGGACATTGTACAGGAGTTTCACCCAAGAGGTGAACTCTGTCAATGAGGTACTTCCACTCGACTCTGTCGAAGCCCTTTTCCGCATCACATTCAGCAGCTATCTGATGTTCGCAGTTAGCTGTCTTAACAAAGCCTGCCTGGTCCTCTGCAACCACCTCTGGTACGCAGTGGCCCAGTCTCTTGGCCTGGATTTCTGTGAGTATTTTCATGTCCACATTGATCAGCGAAATGGGTCGGCAAAATCTGCATTCTGTTGGATCTTTGTTTTCTTTTGGGGTATCAGCGATATGGTGGCCTGTGTTAGTGTTGGAGGCAGGGTGCCTCTCACTAGCGAATATGCGAACACCTCCCGCGGGCGAGAGGCGGCACAAATGTTTTGTAGAAGTCCGCCGGGAACCTATCTGGTCTGGGAGCCTTCCCTGCCTGCATGGAGTTGATGCTTTCCATGACCTCTCCCATTTCTCTTGATGCTTCCAGCTCCCCCATCTGTTGCCCCCATGACTGGCATGTTCAGTCCGTCAAGGAACTGTTTAATCCCCGAGTTCCTGTCGGGAAGGGTTTGGAGGTATACAATCCCCAATAGAAGGCCTTGAATGCTTTGTTGACCTTTTTTTGGTTTGGCAACCTGTCTTATTTCCCTTGTGGCTGCTTGCTTTCTCAGCTTGAGAGGAACTGGTTAATCCCCTAGTCCCTTTTGGGGGTGGGGGGGGGGGGGAGAGGGGGTGGGGGAGGGGTTTGGAGGTGTACAATCCCCAATAGAAGGCCTCAAATGTTTTGTTGACCTTTTTTGGTTTGGCAACCAGTCCGCCTCTGCTTTCCTTAAACTGTCTTATTTCCCCTGTGGCTGCTTGCTTTCTCAGCTCGTGAGTCAACAGGCAGCTAGCCTTCTCTCCGTGTTCATAAAAGGTCCCCTGTGTCTGGCGGAGCTGATGCTCTGCCTTCCTGGTGAATAGCAGGTTAAAGTCCATTTTGTAGCCTTTCCCGCTCCGCCAGAAGCTCTACGGTCAGGGCCTCGGACTATCTTCTGCTGCCCTCTCTTCCCTATCTCTATGTACCTTGTAGGCTATAATTTCTCTCCGAATCACCGGCTTCAGTGTCTCCCAGAAAGTGGTAGGTGAGACTTCCCCATTCTGGTTGTTCGTAATGCACTCGCCTATGGCCTGTGACTTTTTCTGGCAGAAGACCTTGTCGGCCAAGTGGGTCATGCCCAATCTTCATGTGGCAGGTTTGGTACGGGCCGTCTGCAACCTCGCATCAATGTAATGTGGAGCGTTGTCGAAGATTACGATCGTGGAGTATTGTGCTCTGACTATTTCTGGAAGCACTGACTTCCCTACTACAAAGGAGTCGATGTGGGTGTCGACCTTATGGACTGGTGAGAAGGACGAAAATTCCTTCCCATCTGGGTGTAGGAACCGCCATGGGTTCACTGCCCCCCCCCCCCACCCCCCCTTCCATAATCAGTTGATGTGTATCTATGTCAGGGATTTCTGCCATGGCCTTTTTTACAAACTGTGTCATCCCAGTTGGACGTATACACATTTACCAGGACTACTCCTTCCAGGACACTGCTGACCATGACGTACCATCCCCCTTGTCCGTATCCGTCTTCATCGTCATAAACTCTGTCCT
Organism: Scyliorhinus torazame; assembly: GCF_047496885.1. Classification (NCBI taxonomy): domain Eukaryota; kingdom Metazoa; phylum Chordata; class Chondrichthyes; order Carcharhiniformes; family Scyliorhinidae; genus Scyliorhinus; species Scyliorhinus torazame. The sequence continues at coordinate 117,766,277 of NC_092721.1, forward strand.
CTTGCTTATCAGAATAGCTACCACCCCTTGCCCGCGTCCCGTAGCAGGAGTGGTAGGTCTGGCCCACTCCGCTCTCCCTTACCCATAGTTGGCCCTTCTCCCTTCGTGTTCCTCCAAGAGATGCACCTAAGTCAGCTTTCATTCTTTTCAGATGGGCAAAGTCTCTGGATCTTTTCACTGGGCTGTTAAGTCCCTAACTTTCCAGATACCCCCCCCCCCCCTTGCGGGATCAACCATACTTACCTGGTGGATGAGTTCCTGCACGCCGATGTTTCCCTTTGTTATGGGGTCATCCAAAATGGCCACATTCACCGCTCTCACCATTAGGCTGGACCCTGCACTCCGGGGTTTCCCTTTGTTTGGGGATCCTCCAAAGTGGCTGCTTATGGTGTCATCTTGTTCCATCAGCCCGAACTTGACCTGCGGAAGCCAGTCTAGAGGCCTTCCCTTCTTTACGGGGGCAGGCGCTCTCTCCATGCTGGGGGATTTGCCGCAGATTCCACCACCCTCTCTCATGCTTCCTAGTACTAGTTTCCCCCGCTAGTGTAGTGGCCCCCCTCCTCTCTCCTATGCCCGTTCCATTGCTGTCCTCTGTTTCTTCCTCGCCCCCCCCCCTCCTGTGTTCTTCTGCCCTCTCATCTGGGCCACGTAGTCAATTGGATCTCTACCCAGAATCCCTCTGGGAGACCCACTATTTGTATATTGTCGGCTGGATCAGTTCTCTTGGGCCTCGACCTCCTTTTCAGGCTCCCTTGGGTCACCACCAACCTTTTTATCTCTGCCTCCAGGGCGACAATTCGGTTGCTCTGCTTGGTTGATGTCTTGTTGAGCTCTTGGACCGCTTCTTGAAGTCAATGACCAGCTCTTTCGTTTTATCATAGAATTTACAGTGCAGAAGGAGGCCATTCAGCCCATCGAGTCTGCACCGGCTCTTGGAAAGAGCACCCTAGCCAAGTTCAGCACCTCCACCCTATCCCCATAACCCAGTAACCCCACCCAACACTAAGGGCAATTTTGGACACTAAGGGCAATTTATCATGACCAATCCACCTAACCCGCACATCTTTGGACTGTGGGAGGAAACCGGAGCACCCGGAGGAAATCCACGCACACACGGGGAAGATGTGTAGACTCCGCACAGACAGTGACCCAAGCTGGAATCGAACCTGGCACCCTGGAGCTGTGAAGCAATTGTGCTATCCACAATGCTACCGTTTTGCTGATGTTGAGGGAGAAATTGTTGTCATTACATCACACCACTAGGTTGTCGTACTCTGACACATCGTTGTTTGAGTTCCGAACACTACGGTTGTGGCATCAGATTTGTAGATGGAGTTGGAGCCACATTTTTCCACAGTGGTGTGTTTGTATAAGGAGTATAGTAGGGGGGCTAAGTACGCAGCTTTGTGAGGCTCGCGTATTGAGGACTTTTTGTTGTTTATCATTTCTGATTGTAGTCTATGGGTCAGGAAGTCGAGGATCCAGTTGCAAAGTGAGGAGCCAAGTCCTAGGTTTTGCAGTTTTGATATGAGCTTGGCTGGGATTATGGTGCTGAAGGTGGAGCTGCAGTTAATAAAGAGTCTGACGTAGGAGTCCTTGTTGTCAAGATGTTCCAGTGGTGGGTGTAGGGCTAGGGAGATGGCATTTGCTGTGGATCGGTTGTGGCGGTATGCGAATTGCAGTATTGACAGGGAGTAAAATGTTTCAGTGACAACTCTGTAGCTTTTAACTTTTGTTCCTTGCCTAAGCTTGCTAGCAGAAGCAATTTACACTAATATAGTAACATTGCCTAGCTCCATGCCAACTATAGACAGAAATGATGAAAAATTCAAGCAGGATAACACTTCATTATATATTTACCAAGTAAGGATGTTTGGTGTCTCCCGTCCTGTTAACAAAAATGTGCTATGTTGTGACATTGCGTGCATGCAGCTGAACAATTTAGATTGTCCATGTAATACATGGCTACTGTGTTTAAGTACAGAATGAAGTGTTGTACTTGAATGTAGGATATATGCAAATCTGAATAAGGAATTGTTTATTGTCTGGATACTGATGCACCTGTGAAGGACTCAAATGAAATTGTTTTTATTAATTCTTTAGATTTCCTTTGCAAACACAGTGAAGCGCTGAAAATGACAAACATTGGGCTGGATTCACCGTTTTTGAGCCTACGTTCAGAGGATCTGTGGCGTTTTAGTCAGAAAAATTGGCGCCACCCCTCACCGGTCCTGCAACCAGTGAGGGGCTAGCAGCGGCGCCATGTAAAACTTATGGTTCCCATGATAACGGTTGGAGAATGGCTGGGTCCGTGGCTGCGCATCCCCACGGTGATGACCTGCAGGGGTTGCGCCGTAAAACATGGCGCCGGCTGTGCGTGGACCCAATCTGCCAGATAGTGCCCCCCTGGCAATCCTCTGGCCACCACCCACCAGTTCCCCCCAGCCCTCATGGAAGCCCTCCCGGCCAGCAGTAAGGCTCCCGGCCGACTGTGGCGGTGCTGAACACAGTCCGCAGCCGCCATGCCGGGTTCCCAACCGCTGAGACCACACATCCCCCGCACGGTCAGGAACTCGGCCCATCGGGGCGGGCCTCCAGATGACGTGCTAAGCCCCATCCCTGAGCCGTGCGACGCAATGACGTCATTTCAGAGGGGAGCATCTAAAACCTGCGTCAAACAGGTGCCCCCCCCCCCCCCCCCCCCCCGATTTCGGCATCAAAAGGGATTCTCCACCTGATCGCCGATTATGAAATGGGCATCGGGGAACAGTGAATCCCCCACATTGTTTTTAATGTTTCTAATTAAGGGGCTATTTAGCGTGGCCAATCCACCGATCCTGCACATCTTCGGGTTGTGGGCTGAGACCCACACAAACGTGGGGAGAATGTGTAAACTCTACACAGTGACCCGGGGCCGGGATCGAACCCGAGTCTTCAGCGCCGTGAGGCAGTAGTGCTAACCACTGTGCTACCTTGCTGTCCATGGCAAACATTGTTATGCTGTACTCCCAGTTTCAACAGTTCTCTAGCAATACAATACCAGCACAATTGAAAGCTGTTTATTTGGGCACCATTTATCTATATTGAGCAGCCAAATTTCTATGATTCTATGATAAGTATATTGGATATTTACAGCTTGCATATCATTCTAATCTTGTTTCCTTTCAAATTAATATTCTTCAGTAGAATGCAATATTGGAATAATAATGCAGACAAATAGTTTAATTATTCATTTCTAGTAACCGTTCAGGAAACATTCTTGTTCCAATATTAGAAATACACTCATTGTGTGTTTTGCTTCATGATTGCTTGCTTGTATTAGAATAAATTGAGCGTTAATTTGGATTATTCAATATTTTTAATTGAGGTTTGATCTGAATTTGGAATATTATTCACCAAAACATCAACTAAATTCTTCAAAGAGATAATTGGTATTCATGTAATCAAAACAGTTCAAAAATGGGACTTTAAGTCTGAACCCTGTTTACATCCCCTGATACTATCTTCCTATATTGTTGAAGGGAGTAACTTCAGGGCGCGATTCTCCGAGCCCCGCACCGGGCCGGAGAATCGGCGCAACCGCGCCCTGACGCCGGCGCGCGATTCTCTGAGGTGCGGAGAATCGGCGCCATTTTCACCGGCGCGTTTGACGCGGCGCTGGCCGCTGGAATCAGCGGGGCCGCCCATACTCTGGCCCAAATGGGCCGAGCGGCCGGATAAAATGGCAGAGTCCCGCCGGCGTCGTTCACTCCTGGTTGCTGCCGGCGGGAACTCTGTGCGAAGGGTTGGGGGGCGGCCTGTGGGGCGGGGAAAAGCGCTCCTTCCCTTCACCGGGAGGGGGCCTCCGATGGGGTCTGGCCAGCGATCGGGGACCACCGATCGGCGGGCCAGCCTCTTCTCCTCTCCCTCCTCCTCCTCTCTCTCTCTCTCTCCCCCCCCCCCCCCCCCCCCCCCCCCCCCCCCCCCCCCGGCCCACTTTGTTGCGAGACTGGCCCCTGAACCCCTACGCCATGTTACGTCGTGGCCGGCACGCTGAATAAGCCCCCCACGCATGTGCAGGGTGGCGTGGCCCAACTGCGCATGCGTGGGTTGGTGCGGCGCCCATTTGGCACCGGGAAGGGAGGCTGGAGCGGCGTGAACCTGTCCAGCGCCATGTGGAGGACAGAATCAGTCGTCCCCATGGCCATTTCGCGCCACCGTGAAACACAACGCCGTTCACGACAGCGCAAACACATTGTCTCCATTTTGGAAAATGCTTCGCAACATGGGCACCATGGTAGCACCGTGGTTAGCCCCGTTGTTAGCCCCGTTGGTTCACAGCGCCAGGGACCTGTTCAATTCCCAGCTTGGGTCACTGTTTGTGCAGAGCCTGTACGTTCTCCCCGTGTCTGCGTGGGTTTCCTACGGGTGCTCCGGTTTCCTTGCACAAGTCCCAAAACGTGCTTGTTAGGTAAATTGGACATTCTGAATTCTCCCTCCGAACAGGCGCTGGAGTGTGTCGACTAGGAGATGTTCACAGTAACTTCATTGCAGTGTTAATGTAAGCCTACTTGTGACACCAATAACCATTATTATTATTATGTTTTGCATTTTCTTATGGTAGTTTCTCCATGGTATACCTTCCGTGGCTGACCGCAACCTGGAAACCTGCTCTCGGCCACTATTAGCACTGATGAGTAACTGGCTTTTTCATTTTCTCCTTTTTCTCCTTTTTTCCCCCATTACTTTGGGGCGACCAATGATCTCCACAACCTTGATGGAGAATTTACAAAATTCCCTGTGAATTTTGCATTTCACTGTTTGGAAGTAGTGTGCTAAAATTCTAGTACTCTGGTACTTACGATCTTGAAGTAAAGCTGGACTCTTTAATTACAAAACAAAGTCCACTGTCATTCTCATAATAAATTCTCTTACCTGAAATAATATTAGTATAAATGGTCATTTGGTAGTATAACTATTGCTGGAAACTTTTCATCTTGCACTCATAAGGTCACTTTGCAAGAATGACAGTAGAAGGGGAAAATAACAGTTTATTCTGTATGAGAAGAGATTGCTGATTGGCAAATGGACTCTGGTAGAGTTGTTACCATGGAGAATGCCCAAGGTGATACTGATAGCGAATCGCGAAGCATTATTTGAAATTTAAACCAGGCAGCTTGACCCTGATTGGTCAAAGTATTGCCGTGGATAATGAATCAACAAATGGCTGTGACTTATTTTGTTTAGCTGAAACAGATCAATGTGTGTGCATGCTCTTCCTGTCTGCAAAGAGCAAGGCCCTGTGTATGAATAAAAGTAGCTTCCAGTATCGCAAATGCTTCAGACTGCAAGCCTGACTGACCATCTAAATTGGTTGTTTTTAGCACAGAGAATTATTTTGCAAATGTTGCCCGATCGCAGAATTACATCTAATCATAAAATCCCTACAGTGTAGAAGGCGGCTATTCGGCCTATCGATTCTGCACCGTCCCTTGCTCCGATAGAGCACCCTCCAATTCCCCGGCCCTTTAACCCTTTTGGGCAATGCTAGCATGGCCAATTCACCTAACCTGCACATATTTAGACTGTGGCAGGAAACCGGAGAATGCGGAGAAAGAGCAAACTCCACAATCACCTGAGGTAGGAATTAAACCCGGATCCCTGGCTCTGAGGCAGCAGTGTTAGCCATTGTGCCACCGTATGGTGCTTGAGGTTTGCAAACACGGATTAGTTCGGTACGGTATGTACCGTGTCTACCTAGGGTCTGTACCGTGGCTGTTGTGAACAGCAGCTGGGATATGCTGCTTGATATGATCTGATAGTATTTGGAACATGCAGCCTATATTCCTAGCATCACTGGCACTGAAATTCATATATCACATTCATTTGTGTAATAAGCAGAACATCTTTTTGGGTTTGATGCTATCAAATGCTATCAATGGACTATTCATCAAATAGTGGTGAATACTATTTGTAGCGCTATTGCATAGTAGCTGTGTGAAACAATTAACTTCACCTGTTGCTCAAATATGAGATACCTTGCAGGGTCAAAAGTGATGGCCTTAATCCCATTCGTATACAGCAAGACATGATCTGATCAGGATAGCTTTTATTCTGGAGTATGCCTTTGTTGCATCCGATATTCGGCATCAAGCATGCATGGTGAGAAAATAGCTTGGGTCCTATTTACAACATTTCTGCGAAACTAAACCTGGAGCCTGTGGAACTGTAAAAATCCCAAGTTGGCAGTAATTACACTAACACAACTATTTTTTTAGCAACTTAGTGCCAGTTGGCTTAATAAGCCAAATATATTCCTTAATTTTGTTAAACTGAACAAAATGTAAAAAAAAAAATATAGCAAAATCATCTATTTTGAAGAAACCTGATTTAAGAATGTCAACAGAGATAAATGTGCTTGTTCAAATGTATTAGATATATGAAGGTGCAGACTAACTTGTCTGCACTAAAGGGAGTATCATCTTGGGGTTGCATACGAAAGGATTTCCATGCATCTAATTTTAAATGCAAAATGATCTCATTTAAAAAAATGTTCACTGCTTAAAATTGTAATTATAGCTGAATACAATTAAGACTAAAATAAAGTCAGTTCTTAGCATTTGTATACAGTCAATTTTTGGACGTTAGAAATTATGGTTATGGCTAGAAATACCGGCATATCTGGTTTGTTGAGACTGGACTTAGTTTATACGCAACCAATGTTAGTAAGGAACGTAACTGTTTTAACTGTATTTAAAATATTTTTAAATATTCAATTTCAGTATTATCTTGTGCAGGTTGGTGTACACACAATTTAATGAATGTGTATACCAATACATAACACTTCAGTGGAAATGGGGAGGCTCGTATCGGGAATCCCAGTTGTGCAAGTATTGTTGGTGAAGAGGAGATTTGTCTAAACAAGATGATTATTTGGAGTGATTGCTAATCCCAGCATAAACGAGATGTTGATGAGTAGAAGTATGGGCTATCTGGGGAAAATAATACTTAAGCTGAGATGGAGGAATGTTCAGTTTGTTTTGTTCATCAAAATTATATCGGTTCACAATTACTCTGATGATGAGCAGGAAATGAGAATCCATCTCCAGTTTTGGCATATTGCTAGAAGTTGAGATCATTCTGCACTGTATGCTCTGCTTTTCTGTGCAAAGTTTCAAAAATTACTGCCGCCATAGTGGTTGAATGATATATTTGTACATGCAGTGACATTGGGCAAAAGACCGGTTGCTGGTCTGTGCTGAGTTAGTCGATCTCCGTTGGGACAGTGATGGAGTGAAAAATTGAACGTTTAAACCTGTTAACTTATTGTTCGCTCTTCCTGGATCCTAAATTTAAAACGGCGTGTCAATATTGAGTAACTTGTTGCAATCTTGTTCTATTGGCTGGTAGGAGGAATAGAGCAGAAAATATTTTCAAAGTGAGTTTAAGACCATAAGACATGGGAACAAAATTAGGCCATTCGGCCCATCGAGCTGCTCCTGTATGTTTCAATGAGATCCCCCCATATCCTTCTAAACTCCGAGTCCTCAACCGCCCAATATATGGCAAGCTCATCAGTCCAGGGATCATTCTTGTGAACCTCCTCTGGACCCTTTCCAAGGCCAGTTTAGACACCAGGGTTTGGTTATCTCCCCCGTTCGATCTGAAATCTATATTGGGTGGCTTTGAATAATGGCTCCGGCCAGGGGCTTAAACCATACCCTACCAGACCTAACTCTAGACCTTTATAATTTAATTCAGAATTTACCTTCTCCATCTCCAATTTCTGCATAACTAAATTCAGTTTAGGACAAGGGTGATGCCAAGAAATAATACTGCTGGGATTTAATTCAACATCAGAACTGTGGACATAATTTCTGTTTAAAATTCCAAAATACAAAAACTATCTTGCCATTTAGAAAGCTCTGCCTATGGAGTTCATATAAATATTTGGGAATTTTAGTGTGGTGAAGTTTCACTTGAACATTTCAAAGAATTGCTGTGAGCAAATTTATGAATAAGTTGAGAACTATTTTTTCCACCATGTAAGAGATCATCGTCTTCAGAATTGCTATGACCTTGTCCCAGATAGCAGGCCTTTCATCAAGATAATTCATACCTTTTAAAATGTGTGGCAATTTTTAATTGTGTAGCAATTCAGAGTTCAATCATTTTTAGTTTCCAGAAGAGTAACCAATTCCCCTATTCTAATCAGTCTTTCATCTCTTTGTGAACCAGTGAAATATTTGTCTGTTTTTTTACAAACAAATTCGAGACGAGACTAAAGAGGAGCATGAGGATCTCTACAAACATATGGTTTGTTCATGTCTCTCAAACTTCCTTTACATATTGATTATATTGGCAAAATCCTTATACATGGGATCAGTTTTGTATCTGTGACTAGAAATATCATTGACTCTGGCTACCTTGGTGCCAGACTGCTTGCCCAACAAGTTGAGAATTGACCAGAACTTTTTCCAGTTCAAACTTGGATATATTGAAACCATCTAAAAAGTAAAGTCACCATAGTCCCAGATGACCATTGGCTGATTTCGCCTTTGGGTGGCACAGTAACACAGTGGTTAGCACTGTTGCTTCACAGCACCAGGGTTCCAGGTTCGACTCTCGGCTTGGGTCACTGTCTGTGCAGAGTCAGCACGTTTTCCTCGTGTCTGCGTGGGGTTCCTCCAGATGCTCCGGTTTCCTCCCACAAGTCCTGAAAGACTTGCTTGCTAGGAGAATTGGGCAGTCTGAATTCTCCCTCCGTGCACTCGAACAGGCGCCTGAGTGTGGCGACGAGGGGATTTTCACAGTAACTTCATTGCAGTGTAATGTAAGCCTACTTGTGACAATAATGATTATTATTATTATTTGAGGGGGCGAGCTGACTGGTGGTGATTTAACCTGAGGGTCGCTACACTAAGTTTGAGAGGCAGGCCTTCACGAATGACTGCAGCCCCTATGGGAATTGAACCTGTGCTGTTGGACTGCATCACGAACCAGCTGTCCAGCCAATTGAATTAAACCGGCTCCCATCTGCGGCTCCTAAGTATTCCATACCATTTCCTCCCACTCTTCTGGCTGTTCACGTCAGTAAGATCTTGGCAAAGGGTGCGTTCCATTGTAAATCTCGTTGACAATGATGGGACCAGAAGATCCCGCCACCGGCCACGTGTTCCAGCTGTGCTGTTTTGTTTTCATCCTTCTCCACTCCACAACCAGTGATAGGGCATTTGGCTGTTTCAGCCTAATTTCCTCAAAATATATCATTTCTACCTTGCACCCCTTGAACAGAAATCCCCCACCCGGCAATCTCCCTCATCTCCTTCAGGAGCAGGCAGGGCTAAAATAGAATCATAGAATTTACAGAGCAGAAGGGGGTCATTCGGACCATTGAGTCTGCACTGGCCCTTGGAAAGAGCACCCTACTTAAGCCCACGTCTTCACCCTATCCCAGTAACCCCACCTAAACTTTTTGGACACTAAGGGCAATTTAGCATGGCCAATCCACGTAACCTGCACATCTTTGGACTGTGGGAGGAAACCGGAGCATCTGGAGGAAACCCACACAGACATGGGGAGAACGTGCAGACTTCGCACAGACAGTCACCCGAGGACGGAATTGAACCTGCGTTCCTGGAGCAGTGTGGCAGCAGTGCTAACCACTGTGCCACCTAGAGTGCCAAGGCAGTGGCAATGTGCCTGCTGCCACTGGTGAAATACCAGTGGCAAGGGGGATGTTGGGCAGTTTGCCTACCTGTCCTTGGGCTTATTGAGGCCCTTGAGACAAATTAATAGACTTCTGCTGCTTCCACTTGACGGCAGTCTTCTCCCAATGGAGGCTACCTCATGATATTTTCCTTGATCCAAGTTCCCCTCCCTCAGGCCTGCTAATCTTGTCCCAATGAAACACCTCATTTTCCCATCAAGTCTGCACCAGCCTTCTGAAAGAGCACTCTACCAAGGTCCAATACCCCATCCTATTCCCATAGCTCCACCTATCCTTTGGATACTAAGGGGTAATGTAGCATGGCCAATCCACCCGACCCGCACATCTTTGGACTGTGGAAGGAAACTGCAGCACCCAGAGAAAACCCACACAGACCAGGGAAGAAGTGCAAACTCCACAGTCACCCAAGATTGGAATTGAACTTCGGTCCCTGGCACTGTGAGGCAGCAGTGCTAAACCATTTAGGACCGCGACGAGGAGAAATTCCTTCACACAGAGAGTGATGAGACCACAGAAAGCAGTTCAGGCCAGATGAAGAGGTGAATGGATGTTTTCAAGAAGGAGTTAGATATAGGGCACTATTCTTCCACCCACCCCCACCCCCCCATGCCAGGTGGGAGAATTGCCAGGGCGCCGCATGAATCGCCCCACGCCGCCCCGACCCCCGCACGCGATTCTCCCACCCCCCCGGAAACCAGCGGCACGCGATTTGCACCGGGCCGCTCTGAGAACCGGTGAGCGGCGATTCTCTGGCCTGGATGGGCCGAACGGCCGCGACGACACGACAGGTTCCCGCTGGCGCCGTCCACCCCTGGTCTCTGCCGGTGGGAACTCTGTGCTCTGGGGGGGGGAGGGGGGCTCCTTCACCAGGGTGGCCTCCGATGGGGTCTGGTCTGTGATCGGGGCCCACCGGTCGGCGGGCTGGCCTCTTCTCTTTCCCCCCCCCCCCTCCCCCCCCTCCCCCCCTCCCCCCCCTCCCCCCCCTCCCCCTCCTTCCGCGCGCGTGGCCCCAGAACACCGGAGCCATGTTGGTGAGGGGCCGGCGTGTGGAAGACGTTCCCCGTGCATGCGCAGGATGGCGCGACCCAACTGCGTATGCTCAGGATTGGGCTGCCCCAACTGCGCATGCGTAGGTTGGCGCGGCGCCCTTTTGGCAACGCGGAAGGACGCTGGAGCAGCGTGAACCGCCCCAGCGCTGTGGGGGCCAGAATAGGTCGTGCCCGGGCCCTGTTCGCGCCTTCATGAAACGCGACTGCGTTCACGACGGCGTGAACACTTGGCCTCCATATCGGAGAATCGTCCCCATAGTTCTTGGGGCTAAAGGGGCCAAAGGATATGGAGGAAAGCAGGAGCAGGTTACTGAGTTGGATGATCAGCAGTGATCATAATCAATGGCAGAGTAAGCTCGATAGGCCGAATGGCCTACTCCTCCTACCTATTTTTTACGTTTCTGTTATCGCGCTGAAAATGTTTAATCTACCTTTTGATTTTGATTCATGGTTCATGTCGTGCTCGTTTAAAAGAAGGAACATTGTGTAAAACTGCAGATTTATGAGTTTTTCAGGAACTTCTCATTATTGTGGAATTTCGGTAACTTAATAAGCAGCCACTGAAACAGATTAGGCAAATAGCATTTAAATTTAATGTATATCAATTCCTATAATGGTTGAAGTCAGTTCCATCACCTTAGATTAGACCAGCTTAGTCAGTAGAGGCCGTAGATTGATTTTGGTTCCTCTTGGTCTGTTTGGACAGGTTGCGTTGTTCCTCTGGCACTTTAACAAAGATGTGACACTTCGAAGTGCAATGATGTTTTTATTGTGCCTGTGTGCTGACTGTCTCTGGAGGACAAAACAATGGATCTGTATTTTCATGGAGGTGTGAAGTTCATCTGTTTCTTTTTGTCATGTTGACAGTAGGGGTTCTGCACATTGCTGTTGATAGACACTAACAAAGTGCCATATGACTCTGAACCATACTGTGTTGCCCTTACCAACCTCCGTTGGGACGAGTCTTTTGCACTTGATATGATACTGATGAAGGCAAATGGGTCTTTCTGAGCAATTCTGCGAATCGCAATTTCAGTTACTGGGTGATTGAATTTAGTTTTTATTAATTCAGTTCCATGGTAAAAATGTTGCCTTTTTTTGAGTTTTTATATTGAGATTTTTAATATTTAAAAAGGCGTAGAGCAAGGTTGAAATTGATGTGTCTGCACACTTTTAGTCACAATATTATTGGAGAATGAATTTATAATTACTGTAATTTTCCTTTTTTTGAAACGAAAGAAATTTCATTTTGCTTGAATGGAATAAGGCTTTTGCATAATATACACTGTTGCACCAGCAAAGTTTAACAAGTTATATTTTGTTTTTACAGTAGACATTTTTTTTGAATATGGAAATGTTTATGATTTGGTTAGGAATATTTGGATGAAAATTACTAGTCCACGGTGTATAGAAACTGCAAAGGCCATCTGTCATCCATTACATTGCTTGGACTAAGTTTTTGCCAGTAAATTGAACAGTTTGTGATAAACAATTTGTGAAAGTTAAATTGATGGTACAATTTACCATCCTAAGTTAAACAGCTTTTAGACTTGCTTATGATACAAGAATAGGTCAAGTGGGATAAATCTCCATTGTGGTGTTGAAGACCACCACCACATGGAGGGCAAAGAGACTAAATTAGCATTAAAACTATATCTATAAATCTCTGTAAAAATGGTCTTTAATAAATTACTATATCATACCATCTAGAATATCCTGAAGTAGAAGAGGGTGACGGGTAGTGCAGCTTGCTGCAGTCCTATTGGAGCTGGTGATTTGTGAAATTCTTTGTGTGTACCAGGATCATGTATATTTGTGAGTGGACATGCAGCTCTACTGGGAAAGAGCAGGGATGGGAGGTTGTGAAGGTTTTGTTGGTGATGAGGGCATCAAAGTTGGAAGTAAGGGTGTGGTTGAGAAATTTGTCATAATTTTGCAGCTGTTATCTAAAGGGTCAGAGGCTCGGAATGCAATTTAAAAAAAAAATAATAATAATTTATGGCATGTGGGTGCCACTATGTAGGCCAGCATTTGTTGTCCTGCCCTAGTTGTGAGTTGGGGAATGCAGTAATTAGTGACGTGGAGGTTTTTTAACCCCTGGGGTTGATATAGAAGAAAATGTGGTTGAGAAGGGAGGATCATAGATCATAGAATTTACAGTGCATTCGGCCCATCCGGTCTGCACCAGCCCTTGGGGGAAAAAAAGTCGCCCTACCTCAGCCCATGTCTCCACCTTATGAAGGTTTGAGGGTGACAGATTAAGTGGTTTTAAGTAAACGCGTTTGGAGGACTTGATGTGGTTCAGGAGGTGGCTGGACATGTATTAAAAGGGAGTATTAGAGCGGATGAGAAACTGAAGGATTAGATCAAGAGAAGCTGAAAAGACTGCATGCACTAAAGTTGAGGAATTACTTGGTGGATCGGCAAAGGAAGAAAGGGAGATATTTTAGGGACAAAAGAAATTTAAATATTTGCATCTCTTTATCTGTTTGGATTGAGGTCTGGCAGTTACTAGTGCAGGAGGTTAGAATAATATATAATTTGTAGGAATAGTATGAATTTAAGCTTTGAGGAGGGACGGCAAAAACTTCCTGGACAAACCTTTTGAAAAATAATGGAAATATTTAATTTTAAAATCTTTGGGTATACTTGATTATTTTTAATAATCTTTATTTCACAGGTAGGCTTACATTAACACTGCAATGAAGTTACTGTGAAAATCCCCTAGTCGCCACACTGTCGCCTGTTTGGGTGCACTGAGGGGGAATTCAGAATGCCCAATTCACCTAACCACATCTTTTGGGACTTGTGGGAGGAAACCGGAGCCTGGAGGAAACCCACGTAGACGCGGGGAGAATGTGCAGACTCCACACACACAGTGACCCAAGCCGGGAATCGAAACTGGGACCCTGACACTGAAGCTACCGTGCTGCACAGTACCCTATTGGAAGGGGATTTTTTTTTTTTGTTGCATGCAACTTAATAAATAGCTCTCAAACTGGTTGCCGGTGTTTACAATGAACAAATCTACAATTATTCATGTATATCACTTGATACAGAATATATGTCTCACATATGCAATAGAGGCAGTTTTTTTAGACTTTGCTGGCATTGTGAATAAAACTGGAGAATTGTAGTTGGTTCAGATTGGAGAATATTTTCATTTATGCTTATTTGGTTCAAGTTTACCAAGACATCGAACATTGCATGTCTTTGAATTTTTTTGTGTATTCTAATACCTTTACTTTCTTTTGTAGGGTCGTCATGTCAAAACAGGTCAGCTCGCAGCTATTAAAGTTATGGATGTTACAGAGGTGAGCCAACAGCATTTCTATATAATATCCCAATGCCTACATTACATTTTTGTGCTTTGATAACACACAATATAAAACTGTATACACTCATTAAAATGTTGACTTTATATCCTTTGTTTAACGTAGCCACATCTGCTGGAGGTTTGACATTCCATAGGGCATGACAAAGAATGAAAGTGAGGCAATATTACTATTTTGTCCAATGCATTTAGGTTTGTATTATGTTTCAACATACACAGTATGGTCATTGTCTTTACTTTAATAATATTAAATACTGTTGATTCAACAAAATCAGCGTCAGACTTTTTATTCAGCAGTGTTTTGAAAAGGCTCTCCAATATTCTTGAAGAGTTGTAGGGGTTATTTCCTTTTTTCGGCAATAAACAAGTCATGATCTCGGTTGAGACGATCAACCATTTTTCAATCTCAATCACAAAACCCTTCAAATTGTAGCTCATCCTCTGGGATTTACCCTGATCCTCAACTTACAACGTGTACAACAAACCAAAGTACCACGGGTGCGGTCTTCACCAAAAATGGCACACACTTGCAGAACCTCCTCCTATTGCTTATACGACCATAAGACATAGGAATACAATTCGGCCCATCGAATCTGCTCCACCATTCAATCATGGCTGATATGTTTTTATGACTATCTAGATGGCATAGATCCATCCATGTTGTATTGAAACTGCAGAAACTGTATATTTGCCTCTTCTCAGCTCCTGAATCTAGCCTCTGTCATCTTCAGGCTGCTTGTACAGCATCACTGGGATCATCACCTGAGCTCTGATGGCTCTGTGTTCTTTTCTATGCTTTTCACCAATTTCAGTCTTCCAGAAGTTTTGGCTTCCAATCTCAGTTTCAGTCTTATGTTCCATTGAAATTGGAATGGTCAGCTTCCTTTCTCTGTTTCCTTTTCAATTAGGGCCTGTCTGAAAAAAAAACTTTGAAGCCACGAGGTCTACCACAACAAGAAATTAACAAATAAATGTCTGTGTCGCATGCACAATTTTAGATTTATGAATCCCTCAATTTTTTTCTGTTCTTGTTCGGAATGAATTTGTCACGTGTACCAGTACCAAGGTAATGTGTGAATGTGCACCACCAGTAAAAATAAAAGCTATGGGTGCCATCTAACGAAAATAAAATCAGTTCTAGGCGAGATTAATCACTGGGAGTGACCCCGCTAACAACGCCCCCCCCGACTGCCCCAACTCTTCCGATGTGGGTTCCTCAAGCCCCTGCACCTCACCTCACGTGGGCAGGGCACCCGGGATCTGATTCCTGGCAAACTGCCACCTGGGCACCTTGGCACTGACAGCTTGGCAACCTGGCAGTGGAAAGGCTCCCAGGTGGCAGCAACAATGCCACCCAGCCCAATATGAGCCACCTGGAGGCCTCCGATGGACTGGCCCCAAGTGCCGTTCCACTCGTCCCTGTGCTAAATGGCACCTGACTGGGGTCTCCTCAGCAAGGAGCCAGTTAAATCTGCTGCTGGGATAGTTTAAAAAAAATATATATATATATATTTTTTTTATTCTCCTATTCGGGGATGCTGCAGGTGGGAGGGTTTCAGATTTCTGGATAATTGGGGCTCATTCTGGGGTCGGTGGCACCTCTACAAACAGGATGGTCTACACCTGGACCAGAGGGGTACCAATATCCTTGGGGGGAAATTTGCTAATGCTCTTCAGGAGGGTTTAAACTAGTTCAGCAGGGGATTGGGAACCTGAATTGTAGCTCCAGTATAGAGGAGGTTGAGAGTAGGGAGGTCATGAGTAAGGTTTCAAAGTTGCAGGAGTGTGCAGGCAGGAGGGTGGTTTAAAATGTCTTCTTCAATGCCAGGAGCATCCGGAATAAGGTGGGTGAACCTGTGGCATGGGTTGGTACCTGGGACTTCGATATTGTGGCCATTTCGGAGACACGGATAGAGCAGGGACAGGAATGGTTGTTGCAGGTGCCGGGGTTTAGATATTTCAGTAAGCTCAGGGAAGGTGGTAAAAGAGGGGGAGGGGTGGCATTGTTAGTCAAGGACAGTATTACGGTGGCAGAAAGGACGTTTGATGAGGACTCGTCTACTGAGGTAGTATGGTCTGAGGTTAGAAACAGGAAAGGAGAGGTCACCCTGTTGGGGTGTTCTATAGGCCTCCGAAAAGTTCCAGAGATGTAGAGGAAAGGATTGCAAAGATGATTCTGGATAGGAGCGAAAGCAACAGGGTAGTTGTTAGGGGGGACTTTAACTTTCCAAATATTGACTGGAAACGCTATAGTTAGAGTACTTTAGATGGGTCCGTTTTTGACCAATGTGTGCCAGGAGGGTTTCCTGACACAGTATGTAGGTAGGCCAAAGAGAGGCGAGGCCATATTGGATTTGGTACTGGGTCATAGAACATAGAACAATACAGCGCAGTACAGGCCCTTCGGCCCACGATGTTGCACCGAAACAAAAGCCATCCAACCTACACTATGCCATTATCATCCATATGTTTATCCAATAAACTTTTAAATGCCCTCAATGTTGGCGAGTTCACTACTGTAGCAGGTAGGGCATTCCACGGCCTCACTACTCTTTGCGTAAAGAACCTACCTCTGACCTCTGTCCTATATCTATTACCCCTCAGTTTAAAGTTATGTCCCCTCGTGCCAGCCATATCCATCCGCGGGAGAAGGCTCTCACTGTCCACCCTATCCAACCCCCTGATCATTTTGTATGCCTCTATTAAGTCTCCTCTTATCCTTCTTCTCTCCAACGAAAACAACCTCAAGTCCATCAGCCTTTCCTCGTAAGATTTTCCCTCCATACCAGGCAACATCCTGGTAAATCTCCTCTGCACCCGCTCCAAAGCCTCCACGTCCTTCCTATAATGCGGTGACCAGAACTGTACGCAATACTCCAAATGCGGCCGTACCAGAGTTCTGTACAGCTGCAACATGACCTCCCGACTCCGGAACTCAATCCCTCTACCAATAAAGGCCAACACTCCATAGGCCTTCTTCACAACCCTATCAACCTGGGTGGCAACTTTCAGGGATCTATGTACATGGACACCTAGATCCCTCTGCTCATCCACACTTTCAAGAACTTTACCATTAGCCAAATATTCCGCATTCCTGTTATTCCTTCCAAAGTGAATCACCTCACACTTCTCTACATTAAACTCCATTTGCCACCTCTCGGCCCAGCTCTGCAGCTTATCTATATCCCTCTGTAATCTGCTACATCCTTCCACACTATCGACAACACCACCGACTTTAGTATCGTCTGCAAATTTACTCACCCACCCTTCTGCGCCTTCCTCTAGGTCATTGATAAAAATGACAAACAGCAACGGCCCCAGAACAGATCCTTGTGGTACTCCACTTGTGACTGTACTCCATTCTGAACATTTCCCATCAACCACCACCCTCTGTCTTCTTTCAGCTAGCCAATTTCTGATCCACATCTCTAAATCACCCTCAATCCCCAGCCTCCGTATTTTTTGCAATAGCCTACCGTGGGGAACCTTATCAAACGCTTTGCTGAAATCCATATACACCACATCAACTGCTCTACCCTCGTCTACCTGTTCAGTCACCTTCTCAAAGAACTCAATAAGGTTTGTGAGGCATGACCTACCCTTCACAAAGCCATGCTGACTATCCCTGATCATATTATTCCTATCTAGATGATTATAAATCTTGTCTCTTATAATCCCCTCCAAGACTTTACCCACTACAGACGTGAGGCTCACCGGCCTATAGTTGCCGGGGTTGTCTCTGCTCCCCTTTTTGAACAAAGGGACCACATTTGCTGTCCTCCAGTCCTCTGGCACTATTCCTGTAGCCAATGATGACATAAAAATCAAAGCCAAAGGTCCAGCAATCTCTTCCCTGGCCTCCCATAGAATCCTAGGATAAATCCCATCAGGTCCCGGGGACTTATCTATTTTCAGCCTGTCCAGAATTGCCAACACCTCTTCCCTACGTACCTCAATGCCATCTATTCTATTAGCCTGGGGCTCAGCATTCTCATCCACAACATTATCTTTTTCCTGAGTGAATACTGACGAAAAATATTCATTTAGTATCTCTCCTATCTCTTCAGACTCCACACACAATTTCCCATCCCTGTCCTTGACTGGTCCTACTCTTTCCCTAGTCATTCGCTTATTCCTGACATACCTATAGAAAGCTTTTGGGTTTTCCTTGATCCTTCCTGCCAAATACTTCTCATGTCCCCTCCTTGCTCGTCTTAGCTCTCTCTTTAGATCCTTCCTCGCTACCTTGTAACTATCCATCGCCCCAACCGAAACTTCACACTTCATCTTCACATAGGCCTCCTTCTTCCTCTTAACAAGAGATTCCACTTCCTTGGTAAACCACGGTTCCCTCGCTCGACGCCTTCCTCCCTGTCTGACCGGTACATACTTATCAAGAACACGCAGTAGCTGATCCTTGAACAAGCCCCACTTATCCAGTGTGCCCAACACTTGCAGCCTACTTCTCCACCTTATCCCCCCCAAGTCACGTCTAATGGCATCATAATTGCCCTTCCCCCAGCTATAACTCTTGCCCTGCGGTGTATACTTATCCCTTTCCATCATTAACGTAAACGTCACCGAATTGTGGTCACTGTCCCCAAAGTGCTCTCCTACCTCCAAATCCAACACCTGGCCTGGTTCATTACCCAAAACCAAATCCAACGTGGCCTCGCCTCTTGTTGGCCTGTCAACATATTGTTTCAGGAAACCCTCCTGCACACACTGTACAAAAAACGACCCATCTATTGTACTCGAACTATATCTTTTCCAGTCAATATTTGGAAAGTTAAAGTCTCCCATAATAACTACCCTGTTACTTTCGCTCATATCCAGAATCATCTTCGCCATCCTTTCCTCTACATCCCTAGAACTATTAGGAGGCCTATAAAAAACTCCCAACAGGGTGACCTCTCCTTTCCTGTTTCTAACTTCAGCCCATACTACCTCGGAAGAAGAGTCCCCATCTAGCATCCTCTCCGCCACCGTAATACTGCTCTTGACTAGCAGCGCCACACCTCCCCTTCTTTTGCCTTCTTCTCTGAGCTTACTAAAACACCTAAACCCCGGAACCTGCAACATCCATTCCTGTCCCTGCTCTATCCATGTCTCCGAAATGGCCACAACATCGAAGTCCCAGGTACCAACCCACGCTGCCAGTTCCCCTACCTTGTTTCGTATACTCCTGGCATTGAAGTAGACACACTTCAAACCACCTACCTGAACACTGGCCCCCTCCTGCGATGTCAAATCTGTGCTCCTGACCTCTATACTCTCATTCTCCCTTACCCTAAAACTACAATCCAGGTTCCCATGCCCCTGCTGCATTAGTTTAAACCCCCCCCAAAGAGCACTAACAAATCTCCCCCCCAGGATATTTGTGCCCCTCAGGTTCAGATGTAGACCATCCTGTCTGTAGAGGTCCCACCTTCCCCAGAAAGAGCCCCAGTTATCCAAAAATCTGAATCCCTCCCGCCTGCACCATCCCTGTAGCCACGTGTTTAAATGCTCTCTCTCCTTATTCCTCATCTCACTATCACGTGGCACGGGCAACAACCCAGAGATAACAACTCTGTTTGTTCTAGTTCTGAGCTTCCATCCTAGCTCCCTGAAAGCCTGCCTGACATCCTTGTCACCTTTCCTACCTATGTCGTTGGTGCCAATGTGGACCACGACTTGGGGCTGCTCCCCCTCCCCCTAAGGACCCGGAAAACACGATCCGAGACATCACGTACCCTTGCACCTGGGAGGCAACATACCAAACGTGAGTCTCTCACGCTCCCACAAAATCTCCTATCTGTGCCCCTGACTATAGAGTCCCCAATTACTAATGCTCTGCTCCTCTCCCCCCTTCCCTTCTGAGCAACAGGGACAGACTCCGTGCCAGAGGCCCGTACCCCATGGCTTACCCCTGGTAAGTCCCCCCCCCCCACAAGTATCCAAAGCGGTATACTTGTTTCTCAGGGGTACGACCGCAGGGGATCCCTGCACTGACTGTTTTTTCCCAGTCCCTCTTACAGTTACCCACCTATCTCCAATCTTTGGTGTAACAAATCCCCTGAATTAGTTCCCATGAACCAGGACAGGTGTTAGATTTGGAGGTAGGTGAGCACTTTAGTGATAGTGACCACAATTCAATTACGTTTACTTTAGTGATGGAAAGGGATAAGTATATACCACAGGGCAAGAGTTATATCTGGGGGAAAGGCAATTATGATGCGATGAGGCAAGACTTCGGATGCATCGGATGGAGAGGAAAACTGCAGGGGATGGGCACAATGGAAATGTGGAGCTTGTTCAAGGAACAGCTACTGCGTGTCCTTAAGAAGTATGTACCTGTCAGGCAGGGAGGAAGTGGTCGAGCGAGGGAACCGTGGTTTACTAAAGCAGTCGAAACACTTGTCAAGAGGAAGAAGGAGGCTTATGTAACGATGAGACATGAAGGTTCAGTGAGGGCGCTCGAGAGTTACAAGTTAGCTAGGAAGGACCTAAAGAGAGAGCTAAGAAGAGCCAGGAGGGGACATGAGAAGTCTTTGGCAGGTAGGATCAAGGATCACCCTCAAGCTTTCTATAGATATGTCAGGAATAAAAGAATGACTAGGGTAAGAGTAGGGCCAGTCAAGGACCGTAGTGGGAAGTTATGCCTAGAGTCCGAGGAGATAGGAGAGGTGCTAAATGAATATTTTTCATCAGTATTCACACAGGAAAAAGACAACGTTGTCGAGGCGAATACGGAGATTCAGGCTACTAGACTCGAAGGGCTTGAGGTTCATAAGGAGGAGGTGTTAGCAATTCTGGGAAGTGTGAAAATAGATAAGTCTCCTGGGCCGGATGGGATTTATCCTAGGATTCTCTGGGAAGCTAGGGAGGAGATTGCTGAGCCTTTGGCTTTGATCTTTAAGTCATCTTTGTCTACAGGACTAGTGCCAGTAGACTGGAGGATAGCAAATGTTGTCCCCTTGTTGAAGAAGTGGAGTAGAGAAAACCCTGGTAACTATAGACCAGTGAGCCTTACTTCTGTTGTGGGCAAATTCTTGGAAAGGTTTATAAGAGATAGGATGTATAATCATCTGGAAAGAAATAATTTGATTCGAGATAGTCAACACGGTTTTGTGAAGGATAGGTCGTGCCTCACAAACCTTATTGAGTTCTTTGAGAAGGTGACCAAACAGGTGGATGAGGGTAAAGCAGTTGATGTGGTGTATATGGATTTCAGTAAAGCGTTTGATAAGCTTCCCCACGGTAGGCTACTGCAGAAAATACGGAGGCTTGGGATTCGGGATCATTTAGCAGTTTGGTCCGAAATTGGCTAGCTGGAAGAATACAAAGGGTGGTGGTTCATGGGAAATATTCAGACTGGAGTCCAGTTACTCGTGGTGTACCACAAGGATCTGTTTTGGGGCCACTGCTGTTTGTCATTTTTATAAATGACCTGGAGGAGGGCGTAGAAGGATGGGTGAGTAAATTTTCAGATGACACTAAAGTCGGTGGAGTTGTGGACAGTGCGGAAGGATGTTACAAGTTACAGAGGGACATAGATAAGCTGCAGCGCTGGGCTGAGAGGTGGCAAATGGAGTTTAATGCAGAAAGGTGAGGTAATTCAGTTTGGAAGGAATAACAGGAAGACCGAGTACTGGGCTAATGGTAAGATTCTTGGCAGTGTGGATGAGCAGAGAGATCTCGGTGTCCATGTACAGAGATCCTTGAAAGTTGCCACCCAGGTTGAGAGGGTTGTTACGAAGGTGTACGGTGTGTTAGCTTTTATTGTTAGAGGGATTGAGTTTCGGAGCCATGAGGTCATGTTGCAGCTGTACAAAAATCTGGTGCGGCCGCATTTGGAGTATTGCGTGCAATTCTGGTCGCCGCATTATAGGAAGGATGTGGAAGCATTGGAAAGGGTGCAGAGGAGATTTACCAGAATGTTGCCTGGTATGGAGGGAAGATCTTATGAGGGAAGGCTGAGGGACTTGAGGCTGTTTTTGTTCGAGAGAAGAAGGTTAAGAGGTGACTTAATTGAGGCGTACAAGATGATCAGAGGATTAGATAGGGTGGACAGTGAGAGCCTTTTTCCTCGGATGGTGATGTCTAGCAAGAGGGGACATAGCTTTAAATTGAGGGGAGATAGATATGGGACAGATGTCAGAGGTAGGTTCTTTATTCAGAGAGTAGTAAGGGCATGGAATGCCCTGCTTGCAACAGTAGTGGACTCGCCAACAATAAGGGCATTCAAATGGTCATTGGGTGGACATATGGACGATAAGGGAATAGTGTAGATGGGCTTTAGAGTGGTTTCACAGGTCGGCGCAACATTGAGTGCCGAAGGGCCTGTACTGCACTGTAATGTTCTATGTTCCTTTTTCACATTTTCTCCCAAATTTACACCTATAAATAAACAATAATCAGTAACGAATGTAATGCCAATCCCCATATCAATAACAACGATCCCATCCTCTCACCAAACCCCAAACATTAGCCCGCATATTAACATAAACAAATGACAAAAAGGAATCGTGAATCACCCATTGTCACCATTAACACATACAGTCCCTCTTTCCTCCTCCCCCCCCCCCCCCCCCCCCCCACCCCACCTAACGTTCAATGTGATCCAATTCTCGAACGTGCATAATGAATAACACCCATGAGTGTAGAACCCCTCCATCCTTCCCTTCAGTTCAAATTTGACCTTTCCAAGCGTCAAAAATTCCAGCAGGTCCCCCCGCCACACCAGGGCACAGGATGAAGAGGTTGATCTCCACCCTAACAGGATCCGCCTTCGGGCGATCAATGAGGCGAAGCCTACCCCTCCCTCCGTGCCCGTTTCCAACCCTGGCTGGTCCGACACCCCGAATATAGTCTCTCGAGGGCCCGGGTCCAGTTTCACGTGCACCACTTTAGAGATTACCCTAAAAACCTCCTTCCAGTAATCCCCCGGTTTGGACAGGACCAAAAAATATGAACATGGTTTCCAGGGTCGTCCCCCCCCCCCCCCCCAACAATGTTCACACTCATCTTCTACCCCCTCAAAGAGCCGGCTCATCCTCGCCCTTGTGAGGTGTGCTCTATACACCACTTTCAGCTGCATCAGCCTCAACCTCGTACACTAGGTGGAGGCGTTCACACTCTGGAGCATCTCACAACAGAACCCCTCCTCCATACCCTCTCTCAATTCTTCCTCCCACTCCCAACCCTTCCTCCCACTTGCCACAGGGATAGTTAAGTGAGTTTTCAAAATCACTGAACTGCAAGTCTGGGTCCAGATCGCAACAAGCTCTCACAAGGCGTAACAACTGTCGGGAATCCCAGGAGAGGCCTCTCCTGGCTCCTGCTGTGTCCCATCCCGATTCCAGTAGGACGTGGCTTGTAAATCGCGTCCTATATAGTAGTTACGTATTTTTTTAAAGTTACCAATGGTATGAAAGCAGAAGAAAGAATACCATATCCAGCCATTGATACAGGAACATGCTAGTCCAAAAATTACTAGATTTACTGAATTCAAGATTAATTTACCACAGTGACATTTGAACTCACGGCTTCTAGGTTTTAATTTCAGTTCCATAATCGCCACATTGCTGTCAGTTAAAGTCCAACGCCGGCATCCGGAGCATCTCCATGTCAGTGAGAGAGATATTTGTTATTTTGTCTTGTGGCTTATATTTTAAACATTTATTAACAGAAAAAAAGTTGAGTAGGTGGCGATGGTTTAAGATATTGACAAGGATCCTTTGTTTCAATTTGACAATCTCAAAACAGAGCTAAGGAGGCTTACCTTTTGAATCGACAAATGTGGAAAAGGCAACATTTATTTTTTTAAGCTTATTGAGCGTTTTCTTTACTTAAAACTTCTGTAAATAGTGAGGAAAATATCGGAGTCATTTTCTTCACGTCAACAAACATAATCCGGCAGAGGTAAAGTGTCTCTAAATTTGAGAGATGTTGATTTTTGAAAATTGGAGAGTGAAAGTCAAGAGAGACACTGTCCCTGTAAATTAAATGAATATTGAAGGGTAAAACTACACCGAAAACTGGGGCAAAGAATGGAATCCCAGGAAGGAGAATTAATTTTGAGGTTACTTTTGGGGATATGCCCCCCGCCCCCCAAAACTTATCCACCCCCTCCCAAAAATGTTTACCCTAAAAAATTATTGCCAATATGGATACAGAGCTGGGGGGGTTTCGTCCCGTGGCATTTATTCCACCAACAGCATTTTTAGATTAAAAATCTGAATTTGAAATAAATAAACTAGTTCACCATTTGTGATAGAAACTGACTCACAGATGCAAACAAAAATGAATTGGGGAGAGCTGTTAGGAAGTAAGCACACTTTTAAAAAGTCCCATGTGTTATGCACACAGGAACCTTTGCTTTATCATTTGGAGATCAGGGGTAGCAATCTGAAACTTTTCACAAATTCCCACAAATTTCCCTTGAGCTTAGCTTTTAATGGTTGAGTGTCTTTGGGATCAATCTTTGTTAAATACTGTAATTCTACAAATCCGGCTGCAGAGTGACTGGATCAGTGGCATTATTTGTAATTGCTGTGCGTTATTCTAAACAGTTTAGTTACCCTTGCTTGCCGGTTCCCTCCTCTGCCTCTCCTGACTTGCCACTTCCCTACCCACCCTTTCAACTTGCCACTACCTCTCGCTTGCTGGCTTGAGTCACACTCCGCTACTTCCACTTCTTTGTCCTGGGCTCAAGTGGCAGTGAGGTTCATTTAACCATCAGGATATGTGTGGCTGTAACAGTTTAGTACATGATGACACTTGATGGACTATTGCGGGCCTTGCAGGTACATAGTTTAAAGGGAATACTGGTGTTTAAGTATCCACTGTTTTTGCACCCATGTTATCTTCCCAGCAACGTTGTATACAAGAGGCTGCTTAAATATTACATTTGGTAGAAAGATTTGGCATTTATATAGGGTCTTCCAGAATAGGGGTCTCAAGATGTCCCTAAGTGCTTTACAACTAATGAGATATTCTTTGAATTGTAGTCGCTGTTGGAATTTAGGATATTGGGTAGTCAATTGAGGCACAGGCAGGGAACAGACATAAACACTTATTTGGAACCAGAGAATCTTAGACTGCAGGCATGGCAGGAATTGCTGGATTGTTTACTATTATTTTGTTAAATAAGGATTGGGTATAGCTTGTTTTTGCCTCTCTCTGATACATATTCTTGCTGGTTCTCTGAAAACGTAACTCTGATCGTACCATCTTTTCCCAGTAGCACTGCAAGTTTTTTTTTCCTCTTCAGAGCTTACCCCAAATTGCCTTCTGAAAGCCGTGATTTGTGTCTGATGCTGCCATACTAGAGGGCAATCCATATCCTAACCATTCGCTGTGTAAAAAGGTATTTCCTCAAGTTGCTGCCTGGTTCTTTTGCCAAGCACCTTAAATTGATATTAAAAACCGAAAACACTGGAAATACTCGCATCTGTCAGGAAAGGTCACAGACCTGAAATGCTTCCCCCTCCACAGCTGCCAGACCTGCTGACTTTTATCCTTTTAATTCAGATTTCCAGTATCCGCAGTGTTTTGCTCTTAACCTTAAATTGGAGTCCTCTGGTTCTCGACCTTTCAACCATTGGGAATGATTTCTCTCTTATCTACTCTGTCGAGGCGCCTCATGATTTTGAACACCTCTATCAAGTCGCCTATGAGCTTTCTAAGGAGAATAAACCCAGCTTATGCAACCTAATCTTGTAACTCGAGAACAGCTAATGTGGCCCCACTATTTAAGAAAGGTTGTAGAGACAAGCCAGGGGACTACAGACCAGTAAATCTCACGTCAGTGTTCGGCAAGCTATTGGAGAAAATTCTGAAGGAGAGAATCTATCTGCAATCTATTGTGCAAAATTAAAGCGCATGGGATTTGGGGAAATGTATTGATGTGGATAGCAAACTGGTTGGCAGAGAGGAAACAAAGAATAGGGATTAATGGGTCCTTTTCAAATTGGCAGGCAGTAACCAGTGGGGTACCACAGGGATCGGTCCTGGGACCCCAGCTATTCACAATATATATTAATGATCTGGATGAGGGAACAAAATGTAACATCACAACGTTTGCAGATGATACCAAATTAGGTGGGAGGGTGAATTGTGACGAGGATGCAGGGATCCTACAGCAAGATCTGGACAGGTTGGGCGAGTGGGCAAACCAATGGTAGATGCAGTATAATTTGGATAAGTGTGAGGTTATTCATTTTGGAAGCAAAAGCAGGAAGGTCGATTACTACCTGAATGGTTGTAAATTGGGAGAGGGGAAGTGTGCAGTGGGACCTGGGTGTCCTTGTGCACCATTCGCTGAAGGTAAGCATGCAGGTGCAGCAGGCGGTAAAGAAGGCTAATGGTATGTTGGCCTTCATTGCAAGAGGTTTTGAGTATAGAAGCAGGGATGTGTTGCTGCAATTGTACAGGGCCTTGGTGAGGCCACACCTGGAGTATTGTGTGCAGTTTTGGTCTCCTCTGAGGAAGGATGAGTGCAGCGAAGGTTTACCAGACTGACTCCAGGGATGGCGGGACTGTCATATGAGGAGAGATTGACTAGGTTTGGATTGTTCTCGCTGGAGTTCAGAAGAATGAGGGGGGCTCTAATAGAGATCTATAAAATTCTAACAGGACTAGACAGGGTAGATGCAGGGAAGATGTTACCAATGATGGGTGTGTCCAGAACCAGGGGTCATAGCTTGAGGATTCAGGGTAAATAATTTCAGACAGAGATAAGGAGACATTTCTTCACCCAAAGAGTGGTGAGCCTGTGGAATTCATCACCACAGGTAGTAGTTGATGCTAAAACTTTGCATATATTCAAGAGGAGGCTGGATATAGCACTTGGGGAGAATGGGATCAAAGGCTATGGGGAGACAGCAGGATTAGGCTATTGCGTTGGATGATCAGCCATGATCGTGATGAATGGTGGAGCAGGCTCGAAGGGCCAAAAGGCCTCCTCCTGCTCCTATCTTCTATGTATCTATCTATCTATATATCTCCATTTGGAGAGGCAATGTTTGACCAGGAATAGTCAGCATGGCTAGTCAGAGGGCGGTCATGCTTAACAAATTTGATTGAATTTTTTGAGCATGTGACCAGGTCTGTAGATGAGGGTAGTTCAGTTGATGTAGTTCACATGGATTTCAGCAAAGCCTTTGACCAGGTCACACTTCTGGGAGTCTTATAAAGAAGGCAAATGCATATGGGATACAGGGTAACTTGGTAAAATGTATTCAAAATTGGCTTAGCTGTAGGAGGCAGAGGGTGATGACAGGTGGCTGCTTTAGTGACTGGAAGCCAGTGTTCAGGGATCTTTGCTGGGTCCCCCATTGTTTGTAATTTTATATAAATGACATAGATGACAATGTGGAGGGTGTGGGGGGGGGGGGGGGGGGGAGGGGGGAGGGGAGAGAGGAGGGAAAGAGAGAGAGGGGAGTGCGGTTAGAATAAGTAAGTTTTGCTGATGACACTGATTGGCCAAGTGGTTGACAGTGAGGTTGAGTGTCTTGGGTTGCAGGAAGATACAGACGGGATTGTCAAATGGGCAGAAAAGTGGCTGATGGAATTTAAGCCTGAAAAGTGAGAAGTGATGCACTTTGGAAGGAGTAAGTTAACAAGGAAGTATTCAATGAATGGCAAGACACTGGGAACTTCTGAGGAATAAGGGGACCTTGGCGTGTCTGTCCATAAATCTCTGAAGGCAGAAGGGCAGGTTAATAGGGTGATGAAAAAGGTATATGGGACACTTGCCTTTATCAATCGAGGCATAGATTACAAAAGGAGCGAGGTCATGTTGAAGTTGTACAAAACTTTGGTGAGGCCACAGCTGGGGTAGTGTGTGCAATTATGGCCACCACATTGTAGGAAGGATGTGATTGCACTGGAGGGGGTGCAGAGGAGATTCACCAGGATGTTGCCTGGGATGGAACATTTAAGTTACAAAGAGAGGTTCGATAGCTTGGGTTGTACTCGTTGGAACAGCGAAGATTGAAGGGCAACTTGGTCGAGCAAGATTATGAGGGCATGGACAGGGTGGATAGGGAGCAGCTGTTCCCCTTAATTGAAGAGTTAGTTACGAGGGGACACCAGTTCAAGGTCAGGGGTAGGAGGTTTAGAGGGGATTTGAGGAAAACCTTTGTTTACCTAGAGGGTGGCGACGTCCTGCACTGCCTGGGTGGGTGGTAGAGGCGGGTTCCCTCATATCCTTTAAAAAGTACCTGGACGAGCCCTTTGCACGTCATACACTCAAAGCTATGGGCCAAGTGCTAGCAAATGGGATCAGGTGGACAGGTCAGATGTTTTTCATGTGTCGATGCAGATTGATGGGCCAAAGGGCCTCTTCTGCGCTGTACTATCCCGTGATTCTGTGAACTAAAGTCCCTCATGCCTGGAACGATTTTAGTAAATTATATGCAATATAGTGAGCATGGTTGACCGTTATGACACTTTTATGAACTAATTTTATTTTTTTCAGTTAATTTCAGTTAGTGTACTGGTTTAAGTTTTTGAAAAGATGTTTTTCTGAAAAATGCTTTTATAAAATCTTCCTGTAAAGGCCAATCAAATAATAATGAGTTGACTTGCATAGACATTTTGTAGGCAGTTTATGAAACGTGACATCTCAGATGACAGGATATGTCTTTTGTTTATAGTCCTTTTTGTTCCTAATTTGTTTTATTTTGGTGGTTTTTGCTGTGACCTACAAGAGACTGGAAAAGTTAACTGGTAAATTTAACATACTTATGCTTTCTGTGCAGTCTAGGAGTGATAAAGGTGTACAGCAGGTATTGGGGGTGAGGTTGGATCAAAGGTGGATGATGTCTAAGTAGAAATAGCGGATTGTGGTGATGCCTAGAATATAGGGGTAGAAACCATAAAATTCTGTGTCTGTTTCCCCAAATGGTCCTTCACATCCTCAAGTTTTTTTTAATAAATATTTTTGTTCCGAAAACATTTTCAATTATAACATACAGAATAGTCCAGCAAATGTATACAACTTTTATAAAAGTATCCCCCTGACACAGCCCCAAATTAACCCATAACCTGCATAGATCGTCACCATTGGCCATGGCTCCACTCTAGCTCCCAAAATCTCCTGACGTTGATTCAAAGAAGAAAGCCTAGAACTTAACCAGTTTAGGACAAGACAAAGACATGTGCAAGTTATTTGACGGTCCCCTTGAACAATGCTTGTAGCTGTCCTCTACACCCAGGAAAAACCCACTTATAGGTTCACTGGCCAAGTGCGGCCTATGCACCACTTTAAATTGCATTAACCTTAACCTTGCACACGAGGAAGTGTAGTTAACCCTATGTCGAGCCTCGCTCCACACCCCCCTCATCCAAAACCATATCTAACTCTTCCTCCCACTTCCCTTCTTCAAGTGAAGCCTTTTCCATTGCCACTATCTGCCCATATATCTGATATTTTCCCTTCCCCTATCCTGTCAAGAGACAACATCTTATCCATAAGCGAAGGTGCCTGCAACCCAGGAAATGACGAGAGCTCCTTGCAAGCTTTTGCATCTGCAAGGACCTAAAATAATTCCCTCTCGGGAGTTGAAACTTCTTCACTAACTCCTCCAGCTCAGCAAACCTACTCTGCATGAACAAATTCCTAAACCCCTCAAACTCTCCCTTTTCCAGATCTTGTATTTTGAGTCCATCCCAGCTGGTGCAAACCTATGGTTCCCATAGATCGGCGCCAGTAGCGACATAGACCCTAATTTAAAGTGCTGTCTGAATTGATTCCAGATTCTCATAGGGGCTATTACCACTGGGCTTGAAGAGGAACTAGCAGAAGAGAACGGAAGAGGAGCAGTAACAAATGCCCTCAAGCTCTAACCTATACAAGAAACTTCCTCCATACTGACTCCGGCTCCCTAAACTACCCCCGCACTTTCTCAATGTTTGTCGGCCAGTAATAATACAACAAATCAGGTAGTGCCAACCCCCCCTGACTGCCTATCCCATCCTTCTGCAAGAAAGCCCTTCGACCCGGCGAGCCTCGGGTTAGCTCCACCCATGGAGTAGCCCAGGGGTCATTGGGTACCCTGAGGGAGGAGGTGGGTGACTCCAGCAGGGGTGGTGCTGGAACACCGCAGCACCTCTGACCTCCCCCCTACTGTCCCAGGTACATCTGGGGGGCAGTGGGCGGAACAGGGCAGCACCATGCCACCTGGGACACCCCAGCAGCAACCAGGCCCACCCAGGCCTGGTTGCCAACGGGGACCCAGGTCGCAGGGCGGGAATCACAACAGGCCTCCTGTACTCCAGCTGTACCATCTGGGTACCAACCTTGATGGAGTGTTACGGCCCGTAATCCATAAAATTAGACACCAGTTAAGTTGGCACGGGTGCAGGGCGCAGTTTAGTTATAGGGGCTTGGGCACATATCTATATATTTGTGCACATTAAACACCTGTTACCACTGTTACAACCTGTCTCGGTGCTCTGTCAGAAGGGTGTGAGGGGTGGGCTAGACCCGGAGCAGCCCATCGATGACTAAACCCGCCGCTCGGCCATCCTGGTGGGTTCGGCCCACATTGAAATGGCTGTATTGAGCCGGCTGGGCATATAGGGCCTTTGTGACGGCACGGATGCACCTGTGCACAAGAGATCTGTGAGATCCCGGACAGGTTCTCACTCGGTGCCTGGAAGCACCCCGTGGCATAAAGGTTCAGGGCGATCGTCACCTTGACCCGCACTGGGAGCGGGTGTCCTCCCCCATGCCCCCACGGTGCCAGGTGTGCCATCATCTGTCGGATATGTCGTACTGTCTCCTTGCTCAGCCGGAGTCTTCCGGCAGGTTCTCGAATGACTGGTGCTGCTGGTACACGCGAAGCCTTATGCGGCGCCGCTTTTGCAACTACTCTTTCCCGGCCTGTTGGACAGCTGGCACTCCATTCTGGGCGGCTTCCAACTTCCCTTCTGCAGCACGGTCTGCGACCGAAGCTTCCTCCTCCTCGAGCAGCGCCAGTATGCACAGCTGCAGGGCATCCCCCAGGGCTGTGGCGATCAGCAGGAAGGCCACCATTGCTGTCTGAATTTCAATATTCATCGTCTGCAGGGGATGAAAGGCCGACATGTTAACATGGTGCATGCACCTGTGCCCAATCAGGTCCAAATTGCTACATAGTGGCCCTGGTTGGCACTGTGGGCTCTGCCCTCGCATGTCCCTCCTGCCCACATCCGCACACCCCTGGCCACGTAGGTCGCTGGAACCGTAGCGGCCTCTGGCCCTGGTGCCTGTCGTTGAAGCCAGGGGTACCATCAGCTGCCACTGCCCTTGCCAGGGGTACGCTCTGCAGCCCCTGTCTGGCACCCCTGTAGGTGGGTGGCAGGGTGGGGATGGTGGCGGTGGCTGGGGATTTGAGGGTGGTAGGGGTGACGGCGGGAGGGGTGGGGGCATCCATATGGCTGGTGCCACTCTGAAGAACCAGGCGCCAAGGTGGGTGGTCAGTGGGTGCACAGCAAGATGGGTGCCTTGCAGGCCGTGGTAATGGCGGTCCGTGTTTGGACACCGCCCAGTCCCCTGTGAGGTCACCCCAGCCACTCGGCCTGTTTCCCCCCCCCAATTCTGGCCCTGGCAGGGCCCCCAGCCCGACCAGTGTCCAGCCCTGCAGACCACAGTTGTTCTTCTGTGTCCCATCTCTTCTCTCTCTCCCTGATCAACCAAGATGCCGGTTTCATGACTTTTAAAAGCACAACTGTCGGGCCACTGGAGGTGGAGAATCACGGAGGCCCTGGAGAAAACCGGGTCCGGCCCGCTAATCGCGTTTCCCGATTCAGCGTTGGCCAACGGAGAATCCCACCCATGGTCTCAATCTTTAGGGATAAAGAAATTAATCAGTATATTTTTGCTTGATTGTCATGTTGATCACTAAATTATTCACTTTTAAATGTATTTCTGCTGTGCTAAAATGATCTAATGCATGGCAGGAAATTTTGATCAACAATGGATGAAAGAGATTAGTGAACCCATGGCTAATGGTGTATTTATTTGAAGTTTCAACAGCTTTCCTTTATAAAGCATGGGTCCGTTTTCTTCAGCATTTTCCTCTCTTGAGATCAACGTTGCCTCTCTCCTCTAAAGGTCACCCTGATCCCATCTGTCCTTCCCAATTACTGCAGCAACTCTGACCTTCCTTTCCTCTACAAGGCTTGCAAATGGCTTGTTTGCTGCCCTGCTGCATCTGTACCTTTGAATACCATTGTTGACTACTTTCAGTCTGATTTCTGCACTCTTCATACCACCAAGGCAACCATGAACATAGTCATATGGCATCAAAACAAATGCATTATAAGGTGAGAACTGGAGACGTGAACTGTTCGCATAATATTCAGCACCATTCCTGACTCTGCAGATACTGAAGCAGTCCATATCCAAATGCCAGCCAGACGTGAACAATATTCAGGCTTGGGCTGACAAGTGGCAAGTAGCATTTATGTCTCAAGTGCCAGGAAATGACATCTCCAACAAGAGCAAATCCACCCATCTCCCATGACATTCAATTGCTGAATCTGCCATTATCCACATCCTGGGGGTTGCCATTGACCAGAAACTGAATTGGACTGGCAATTAAATGCTGTGGCTACAGCAATAGGTCAGAGGCTAGGAGTAACTCATCCCCTGATTCTCCAAGCCTGTCCACCATCTGCAAGGCACAAGTCAGGAGTGAAATGGAATACTCCCAACTTGTCTGGATGAGTGCAGCTCCAATAACACTCGAGAAGCTCATGCCATCCATGACAAAGCCCCGCTTGACTGCTTCCCCCATCCACAGACATTCAATCCCTCTGCCAAGAATGAACCGTGGCTGCCGTGAGCACCATCTACAAGATGCACTGCAGGAACTCACCAAGGCTTCTTTGGTAGCACCTTCCAAACCAGCGACTACTACTATCTAGAAGTACAGGAGTAGAGATACCTGGGAACACCCCAGGTATCCCCTCTTGAAGTTCCACTCTAAGTCGCTCACCATCCTGACTTGTAAGTATATCGCTGTTCCTTCACGGTCACTGGGTCTAAATTCTGAAATTCCCTTCCGAACAACACTGTGGGTGTGCCTACACCTCCGAGACTGCAGTGGGTGGTTCAAGAAGACCATTCACCATAACCTTCTGAAGGGCAACTAGGGATGAAAATAAATGCTGGCCTTGTCAGCGATGCACATATCCCTTAAAGAATTTTTTAAAAACTTAGCAGGTCGGGAAGAATCTATAGAGAGAAAAACTGAATATTTCGGAAGATCATCAACCTGAAATGTTGAGCCTAATTTTACCAATTCTTTGGGGTGAGATGACGGTTGGAAGGTGGGGAAAGTTGTACCGGAAGGCCTGAAGATTTCCCAAAGTCCTTGTGCTGCCATTCCACTTTGCCCCTTTTGGGATGACCTGCCATGTGGATTGACTGTCATGCAAACCCTGATGGCTTTCCTTTTTGGGCACTCCCTAGCCAATGGGGAAGACCCCCGGCATCATTGGCCATTCCTATGGCAGTGGTGCCACCTGTGCTCTGCATTCTTCAACTGTCCCACTGTGTGAAACGCGTTTTACGTGGTTCCACTCCCACCTGTCCCAATACTGCCAGCACATCTCCAGCTAGGATTGCTCTACACCATCACCGTTAGAGACCCATTGATACTATTTTTGATGCCTCTTGGCTATCTTCATATTGTTCTTTGGTGAGATTATCTGCAGCATGAGGTCTGTTCATACACAAGCTGATGACACCCACCTCTACATCTCCACCAGTTGATACGAAGACACACTTTTGTGCCATCAGATAACCTGTCTAATGTTCTGTTTTGGTAAGTCAAATTTTATTTTAATAGATTGTCGGGAAGACTAAAACCAATATTTTGGTCCGACTCAAAACTTTGACATCCCATTTGAACCCAGAGCTGAGCTTCCAGCTCTAAATCGTTGCCATCAAGAAAACAACTTAACTCCATTTTTGCAACCTCACTTACTCCTGTCAGCACTTGTTCACTTAAAAGCGAATTACACCAATGTCCTCTTTACTGATTTCCCATGATTTGCCTTTATTCACTTGTTCGAAACCCAGCTGTGCACATCGAACAGAAATTCCTGTTCACCTATTAACTCTGACATTGCTATGTTCCATCTCTTTGTCCTTCAGTTATATTAAAATTGAAGTCCTGCAATTGTTTTGAAATTTCTCCTCTGCCTCTCCCTGATCTACCTCTACAACCATCTCCATAAGAACGTTAATAGACGCAGGAGTGGTCATATAACCCCATTCAATAAAGTCAAGGCTGAACTTTCACTGTCAGTTCTACTTTCCCACCCTTTCTCGATATCTTTGATTCTCTAATGGCTAAAACTCTTATTGACCTCAGTCTTAAATAGACTCACTGAACAGCCACAGCCCTTGTGTAGAGAATCCCAAAAAGATTCACAATGCTCCGAGTGAATAAATCTCCCTTCATCTTTGTCTTAAATGGCCATTTCCTCATCCTGAGACTGAGCCTTGGTTCTGGACTCTCCAGGGGAAACTTGCCTTTTGCCACCTATCCTAAAGAATTTTATACATGTCAATGAAATTCTCTCTCATTTTTCTAAACTCCAGAAAGTAAAGGCCCATTCTACTCAATATCCTCATGAGGAGAGCCCTCTTCCCAGAAATCATTCTAGGAAACTGTCATTTACTCTCTCTCTTGAAGGCAAATATATAATTCCTTGGGTAAGGTGACCAAAAATGTGTACATTTTGGTCCGACTCAAAACTTGACCATTACTCCAGATGTAGTCTTTCAAAAGCCCTGGATAATTGCAGTGGGGTTCCATCACTTTTATATATTTTATTGCAAGTTTGGAGTATAACATACCATTTACTTTTCTGGTCACTTGTTGTATCTCTGATTAATATGCAAGGGCCCCAAATACCTCTGAATGTCAACATTTGCTGTTTTCACATCCAGCTTTCTGCTTTTAAATTTTTGGATTGTTTCACATTTTCTTACATTACACCCATCTGTGATCTTCATGCACAATCACCCAATTGGTCTATTTCCCTTTGCAGTCCCCTTGTGTCCTGTTCTCTGCTTACTTTCTCACCTAGCTTTGTGGCGTGAGCCAATTTAGAAACTGCAAATTGCAGCATGTAGGTTCACCTCACATATAACGCCGCATTTTTCCAGCCCCCAAAATCATGTTTTTTGCATGTAAGTTAACCCCTGCCCTTCAGCCATGACATGCTATCTTTACATTTGTAATCGATATCACCTCTCAGATGCAAGTTTTACTCAGCAGTATCTTGTAACCAGGTGCAAGGGAATCAAGCAGGCTATGTTGTGAAGATTCCGTTGGAGCTTAATACATGCTGTTTGCAGCAAATGGCGATTACTTTTAAAAATGGCAACCATCCAAACCCATGCCGACGGTTCACTTTTATACTTACCGTACAAGTCAACACCCGCATTGGAGGGTGTTGCAAGGTTTCAGATGTTGATTAAATGCTGATGTCTACGATACATTACGCTCGGTCCCCTCATTCATTGGTATAAATTATAAATAGCTGAGGCCCCAGTACAGATTCTTGCTTCTTCCTGCTAGTTACACCCTCTCAACCTGAAAATCACGCAATTTGTCTATGAACCAATTGTCTATTCATGCTAATATATTTCTCCCAATCCCATGATTCCTAACCATGTGTAGCAACTCTTTGTGGCACCTTATCAAATGCTATTGAAAATCCAATTATACTACTTCCACGGTTCCACTCTATCCTGCTGGTTACACCCTCTATAAATCCTTTAATAGATTTGTCAAGCTTGACTTCTCTTTTCTAAAACCATGTTGACTCTGCCTAATCATATGGTATTTTCCAAGTGCTCCATTATTATGTCCTTGATGATCAATTATTGCAATTTTCCTTACTAATGTTCATATGATCTCTGGACGGATTGATAATGGTTTAAAGAAAAAATTGAACTCCCAGCTATTAGCTGAAAGGATGACACATCAAGATTTCACATTTTAAAAAAAAACAACTTTATTGCATCAATGACTAAAGATCTACTATTGATATAACTTTTTAAACAACTGAAAATAAATTTTCCCCTTTCACCTTCACTGACAACTGAAAAATTATATTTTGTTATATTACTCGGTCTCTTAAGTAGACACTCACTCCTTGGAACAATCCAAAGTCTTTGCAGCTCTTAAGACTTTTACTTCTGTTCTTTTCCTTTTCCAATGCTATCTTCCAGAGTGAGTGTTTTTCTGGGGATTCTTCCTTTCACTTCAGCTTGCAAGCCTCCAGTGTTTTTTAACCCCTCATAAACTTGTTTTTCAAACTGAGTGTGAACTCCCATCTGCATTCCACATAATGGCCGATAAGAGCCAGCATTTTCTTTGCTTAAGGTGCAGGCCTGGCCGACTTCTATCTATGGTCTCTTCTCTGTTAGCTGCAGATTACCCAAGATCAAAACGGCAACTGCTTTCTTCCCGTGAAATCTTCAGGTTTATATGGAGCTTTGAAATCTAAAAATTGCTTTCTCTGCCTTTTTTTCTGATGCAATGGGAAATACATCCAAGCAGAAATATTAATCAGCAATCTCTAATTACATTATTGTTAATCTTGCAAATAAAAGGAAAAGTTCAAGCACAACTGTTTAGAACTTGCTACAGATAACACCTTTCTGGATTTTAGGAAACTACAGGTCATATTTTTTTGAGCGGCATGGTAGCACAGTGGTTAGCACTGCTGCCTTTCAGAGCCTGGGGCCCTGGTTGGATTTTGACCGTGGTTGACTGCCTTTGTGAGTCTGCACATTCTCCCGGTGTCTGCATGGGTTTCCTCCGGATGCTCTGGTCCAAAGATGTGCAAGTTAGGTGGATTGGCCAAGCTAAATTGGCCCTTGGTGTCCTAAAGATTATGGGAGGTTATGGGGATCGGGCAGGGGTGTGAGACGAGGCAGTGTGCTCTTTCGGAGGGTCGGTGCAGACTTGCTGGGGCGAATGGCCTCCTTCTGCAGTGTAGGGATTCTATGATTCTATGTAGACTTCGAAACCACTGTTATTGTCCCCAGGTATTGACATTTGGCACCTGTCTTTCAATAATGCAATGTGACTCTCCCTTTTGATTTAACAACTAAACCACCCAGCTTTACTGTCAGGCAGATTCCAGCATCGGTCACATGCCTCTTTTCGATACAGTCCCCAATCGTGGTGATCTTCAACCAAAAGATCTAGCGCGAGATCTCCTCGTTGTTCACAATGTTAGGATTTTCCAGTCCCCCTGAAGCACTCCTGTAGTGGGGAGGGGGGGGGGGGGGTTCATTCGTCCCGAGACTGGGGGGGTTCGTCCCTAGACCTAAAGCACACTAATCAAAAATGCATTGCGCTTGTATCAATGTCAGACAAACTGGACACTGATTCCCTGCTTTCTGTCTCCCTCCTGTCTTAAACAGCAGTGTTACAGTTGCTACCTTCCAATCCAGAGTGACTGTCGTGGAATCTATGGGATTCTGGAGGATCAACATGGTGCATTGACTATTCTGCAGCCTTTATTTCCCTCCTACATAGTTTTGTCCTGACATTCATCTTTCTTTGTTCTTTGCCCTGTCTCACAGTTGATGAAAAAGCCTTCAACTGATTTGGTCCTAGTTTTTAGAATTCCTTCTTCAAAAACCTACTGAAAACACAATGTTTTGATTCAGGCTTGTGGCCCCTTGAATAATACTCTCAGCATGTCTGTAAAATGTTATGGCATGTATCTATGTTAAATTTACTATGAATACAAATTATAATCTTAGCTAAGAAATGTATTCGCTCAAAGTTCATTGCTGTCTGTCATAAATGTGTCAGCTACTTGGTCGTATTAATTTTGTGGAGGGCTTTATCTGCTGTTGATTTGATGCTCGTTAACCAATGCTCTGTCTTTGTGCTTAATGACGAAATGCTTCATTTGCTAGGGCCACCAAAGTTTGTGTAAATGTTCGCATTCTAGAATATTATACTTATGAAAGGATGATATTTCTGTTCTTTCGTGCAAATTGTAGCCCGTAGTTCTCAATTAATTTTCTTTTGTTCTGTCCATTTCTATCTATTTTTGCTTTAAATTCATTTAAAGCAAAAATAGTTTTGTTGACATTGGGAATTATTGTCTTCAAGAGTTACTAAAGAAGATAACTAGATGAATTAAGACTGAGTAAGAATATATTCATGAACTTCATGATTCAGAATAACTGTTTACTTGATTTAGTTTCCTCTCCCTGTTGGATTTGGTAATGCTTCCAAGCCAACTTGACCAAAGATGTTATTGGCACTCATTGCTTAAGCAGAAGTTTAGTCAGACACAGTTTATATGAACTGTCCAGGAAATGCCTTAGTTCAGATAAGGGAGTAACGTAATTAACTGATTACATTTTTTTACAATGTTCTGCTGATTCAAAGGATATTAATTCAGCATGGAAACTGATATGCAGAATAAGGAATTAGCTGTGACCTCTGGATCCTGGGAGGTCTATCCTGTTCCGTTCATTCGGATAACCACTCTTTAGCTAAACTGCTTGTAACTAGTTTAAAAACATGACTAGAATGAATGCAATAAAGAAAGACCATGTTAGTCTTTGCAAATGTTAATTCAAAAAGAAACAAATGATCCTAGTAATGAAATGTTCTTTGGAGAGATTCCCTTTTTGTTTATTTCACCACAATGAACCTTCAAATGTATTTTTCACTTATGAATACAATTAGGAAATGATTATAATGGGCCAACTCCCAGGTGTCAAGAACATCCCTTTTGCTGACAACAGTTGCAAGAACTTGGTTTCAGATGTTTCTTTGTGCATTATTCTTGTCTCCTCTCTATCCCAAGATTTGCTTTTCTTTCATGTAGGGGTTCCTTCAGTTGGACAATTTCCCACCCCCCCCTCATGTTGAACTTGTTCTTTCTCATTGGTTCTCAAGAAAGTACATACACAGCATATTATTTCAACCATTGTCCATATGAATGCACATTTATGTATAGATGTTATGAAGCTTTGCAGGATGAGTTAATTAAAGGGCCATAGAGCTTTACAGCACAGAAAGAGGCCCTTTGGCCCATGTCTGTGCTAGCCATCAAGCACCCATCTATTCTAAACCTATTTTCCAGCATTTGGTCCGCAGCCTTATATGCTATGGCATTTCATGTGTTCATCTAAATGCTTCTTAAATGTTGTGAGGATTCCTGCCTCTACCAAGCTTTCAGGCTGTCAGTTCCAGATTCCCATCACCCTCTGGATGAAAAAGATTTTCCTCAAACCTCCCCTAACTCTCTTGCCCATTATCTTAAATCTATGCCCCCTGGTTATTGACCTGTCTACTAAGGGAAAAGGTTCCTTCCTACTTCCCTACCTATGCCCCTCATAATTTTAAACACCTTGATCAGGTCCCCAATCATACTTCTCTGCTCTAAGGAAAACAACCCCAGCCTAACCAGCCTCTTTTCACAGATAAAATCTTCCAGCCAGGCAACACCCTGGTGAATCCCCTCTGTTCTTAACTATCCATAAAGATTGAATGTATCAATCCAGAGAGGGTGCGAAGCAGACCTGGAAATAGATTAGCTCTGATTTCAGCTGGTTAGTTAGGCCTGGGAATGGAAGGGTGAGCCCCTTCATTCTCATGGTCATTTCCATTGAAAATGTTGCTCTTTGTGACCAATAGTGGAGGAGGGATGGCTGGGGTGGGAATTGTGATATTTGGGTGGGCTGGTAATTTACCAACTTTAGAATGGCTACAGCACAGAAGGAGGCCATTCGGTAGTCAGAAATTGTGTTTACATCTGCTCTCTGAATGAGCAATTCACCAGTGCCGTTTCCCTGCCTTCTCCTCATAACCCTACGGGTTCTTCCTTTTCAGCTAACCATTTAATGCCTCTTTGAAAGCCCTGATTGAGCTTGTCGCCACCACACTCGGGCAGTGCATTTCATAGAACATAGTGCAGAAGGCGGCCATTCGGCCCATTGAGTCTGCACCGACCCACTTGAGCCCTCACTTCCACCCTATCCTTGTAACCCAATAACCCCTCCTAACCTTTTTGGTCACCAAGGGCAATTTAGCATGGCCAATCCACCTAACCTGCACATCTTTGGACTGTGGGAGGAAACCGGAGCACCCGGAGGAAACCCACATAGACACTGGGAGAAAGTGCAAACTCCGCACAGACAGTGACCCAGCGGGGAATCGAACCTGGGACCCTGGCGCTGTGAGGCCACAGTGCTGTCCACTTGTGCTACCGTGCTGCCCTTAATCAATCACTGCCTGAAAACATTTTCCTCTTTGTGTTAAGGAGGTTTCCAAAAATGTGATACTGAGTAGAGGTTGAATATTACTTACTGGTATATGCCCCACTTGTGTTTCCATCACGTTTCAATGGGGGTGGGAGGGTGGTGGTAGTGAGAGTGCAGGTTGAAAGAGGCTCTGTTTCGCCAGAGAGAATGCACCTTCTTGAAACTAATGTTGAAACTTGTGGTAGCTTGCTTGTTGTGGGAAACATATTATTTTCCTGTTGACAGACACAGTAACCACCGAGCCTTGGATCTGAAGACCAATCATTGTTTGCATTAGTTATCCCATACTGTTAGAATTGCTGAAAGTGGAAACATGTCGAGAATATTTGCACAGCCCTTTTGGTAATCACGGTCCCTCCAACAGGCATAAGGCATGAACATAGAACATAGAAAATACAGCACAGAACAGGCCCTTCGGCCCACGATGTTGTGCCGAACCTTTGTCCTAGATTAATCATAGATTATCATTGAATTTACAGTGCAGAAGGAGGCCATTCGGCCCTTTGAGTCTGCCTGTTGGATGAACTCAACTGGCTGATTTCCCAGTATGGAGATCCGGTGGTGGGATTTGAGAGCTCAATTTTTCACTTTCTGTACAAAAGCTGGGAAGACATGATGGATGGTGGTCTTTGGTGTGAAATGTACATTGAGGTATGTGATGTTTACTTCATTCAGAGTGTCAGGATTTGGGTTTTAATGTCTTCAACATAATTTATTTTGAGTAGTTGAGATTGAAGAGTTGCCAACAACAACTTGTGTTTATAAGGACCCAAGGTGCTTCATAGACAAAAATAGATGTTGAACCGTAGAAAGAGTTATTAAAGGTGAGCAAAGGTTTTTCCAAATAATAGTCTCAAAAAATAATGTAGGAAGAGCAAATGTTTTGGGGATCAAATTTCAGAGTCCAGAGCAGTGTTTGTCAAGCTTTTTTTCCTGGGATCCACTTTTACCAACTGACTAACCTTTGAACTCGCCATACCCTTGATATTTGGGGGGTTTTAAACTTTAATTTACCATGCTTATTGCATATAACACACATGGCATTGCACCTTTATCTGCATTGGCACAGTTAACAAAGCCACACCTCAGAAACCTTTTTCTACTGCTTTGTTCCCGATTTCAGTTTTTTTCTTTGTTGTGCGTTCACCAGAAGCCTTGGAGCTCTGCATACAGCTCACACCAGCGCTGCTTTGTCTTGACTTTCCTCAGAAGCTTTCTCCAGCAGATTCAGTTGTGAGATCTTGGCCTGTTTGTGTCTCTGGCCCCATCTTTCTTCTTATAAAATTACACTTTTTCAGTTCTTCACATGGTCCTGTTGCTTGCTTGCTGGCAGCTACAAAATGGAGGAATCTCTCCTCTTATGATTTTGCGCCCAAAGCACGGACGTACAGGGCATGTGATGTCAATATACGTGCCAGGCT
The DNA here is from genome assembly GCF_047496885.1 of Scyliorhinus torazame. Lineage (NCBI taxonomy): Eukaryota > Metazoa > Chordata > Chondrichthyes > Carcharhiniformes > Scyliorhinidae > Scyliorhinus > Scyliorhinus torazame. The sequence continues at coordinate 117,808,089 of NC_092721.1, forward strand.
TGTGACTTGCTCTCTCCGACTGCTTGTGGTGGGAAGACTCCATCGTTTGTATTTAAAGGCCAGTGGCGTCTAGCATTCTTAAAAGCTGATCGCTGTTGGGCGCTTCGCCCGTGATCGAGAACGCCACAACCAATCGCTCCACGACCCTCCTGACACCCACCGGAGGGTCGTGACCCTGAGTTTTAAAAACCCTGGTCTAGAGTCTAGGGGACAAATTTGCGAGTGTAATTGGGAATGGTTATTTAAAAGTTGCGATCTCTGGATCCCAATGCCGCCAGGACACACATCTTGAAGAGAAGATGGGTGGTGGTGAATGAGGACCCCACTTGCCTCTAATTAGTAGCCCATTGAGCTCCTTGGGGGGTCTCTTTCACAGTTTGGGGAAGGCGATAATGCAATGTTCACGTTAGTGCACAGCTGTCATGTTCAATGTGGGAAGAAGTAAGGCTTTTATCGATCCAATGAAATCATTAGGATCCTTCTGGAGATACTTGATTCCAATAATTGGGTGCCAAGCCCGTTAGGGCAATTATATTTCAAAATACTGTAATGTAAGCAAGACCGGGCAATTATCCAGCTGTTCACAATATACATGAATGATTTGGATGTGGGGACCAAATGTAATATTTCCAAGTTCGTGCATGACACAAAGCTAGTTGGGAATGGGTGTTGGGGGGAAAAAATGCAAATTGGCTTCAATAAAATTTAGATAGACTTAGTGAATGGGCAAGAACATGACAGACAAAATATAATATGGAAAATGTGAGGTTATCCATTTTGATGGAAGAAACATTAGAAGTATTTTGGTACAGAATATTTCTAACATTGAGAGAGACTAGAAAGTTTAGGTGTACAAATGGACCTGGGGTATCCTCGTTAATAAGTCTCTAAAATCTAACATGCAGGTGCAAGAGGCAATTAGGAAAGCTAATTATATGTTAGCTGTTATCCCATTAGAACAGTAGTACAAGAGCAGCAAATTCCTGCTTCAATTGTATAGAACATTAGTTAGACCGCACCTGTAGTACTAAGTGCAGTTTTTGGTTCCCTTGTCTTAGAAAAGACATTATTGCCATAGAGGGAGTGCAACGAAGGTTCACCAGACGTATTCCCATGATGGTGGGACTGTCTTATGAAGTGAAATTGGGCAAACTGGGCTGGTGTTCTCTAGAGTTTCAAAGAATGAGAGGTGATCTCGCTGAAACCTATAAAATACTTGAAGGAATAGGCAGGGTAGATGCGGGTAAGATGTTTCTCCTGGTTAGGGGGTCTAGAACCAGAGCACACAATTTCAAAATAAGAGAGAAGCCATTTAGGAACAAGGGGAGGAGAAATTATTTTATCCAGAAGGTTGTGAATCTTTGGAATTCTCTACCCCAGCGAGCTATTGAAGCTTAGACATTGAGACTGACATATCTCTAAATACAAATGACAAAGAAATATGCTGTTAGTGAGGAAAAAGTGCACCTCAGTGGTTGAGTAGCATATTAGCACAGTGGTTAGCACAATTGCTTCAAGGCTCCAGGGTCCCAGGTTCGATTCCCGGCTTGGGTCACTGTCTGTGCGAAGTCTGCACGTTTTCCCCGTGTGTATGTGGGTTTCCTCCGGGTGCTCCGGTTTACTCCCACAGTCCAAAGATGTGCAGGTTAGGTGGATTGGCCATGATAAATTGCCCTTAGTGTCCAAGATTGCCCTTAGTGTTGGGTAGTGTTACTGGGTTATGGGGATATGGTGGAGGTGTGGACTTGGGTAGGGTGCTCTTTCCAAGAGCCGGTGCAGACTTGATGGGCCGAATGGCTTCCTTCTGCACTGTAAATTCTATGATTTCATGATCAGCCTGATTGTAGTCAATGACGGACAGACCCAATGGGCTGAATGACTAACTCCTGCTCATTTGTTCCAATCGTGACCATATTGTCAAACACTCTGGGCTAGATTTTCAAAGCGTGTTTCTTCCTTATTTCTTAGCCAACATATGTGCCTATGCCATGACTACTGATTTGATAATTTCTCATTTCAGTATGTGAGACCTTACTATTTGTAAATGATTGCTGAATTTTCCTATAAAACAGTCCTTTGAGATGACAATGTTCTTTGACAGTGAAATGCTTTGGATGTCCCAAGAATATTAAAGGCACAATATAATTGCAATTTATTTGCATCTCCCTAGTGGACTAGCCCCGTATGGATTAGCAACTGGGCCCAAAATTCCCAGGCAAGGTACTGGTTAGGTTATGATTTCCATGGCAACCTCTTCAGTACTTATTGTTCGTTCTTCCATTATTCGAGTTGTCTCCTCGGAACGCTTCTGAGCTTTTTTTTCTATGCCACTGTTATCTTATCCTTTCCTGTTGTATACTTTCCATTCTTTCATCTAGTAATCCCTTGGTTTATTGAGATTTTTAATACTACATTTATAATTTTAATTTCACTTTGTTCCTTTTTATTCCTCTTTTCTCTCACTATCACTCTCACTGCAACTTTTTCCTTTTGTGAAACCTGTCCTCCAAATATCGCCAATATTTGCTATTCAGTTTCTTTTTCATTCTGTCATCCCTTGTTCACAGCGATCAGGCTACCTTGTATTGGGAGGCTACATGGCTGGAGGTAGATGATAGGCTACTGAGAGGTACAGCTTCTGGGCATGATTACTTTTTAAATATTCTCATGAAGCACTCTGCAGTGACTATGATTAACAGGGCAGTGGAAGCTGCAGAGCTCATTGCAGCCAAAAAGGAACAGGGTGGCTAGAGATGAACTAGAGCATCATCTGCCAGAGCTCAGTAAAGAAAAAGAAAAGGCAAAGGGAATTTTAAACATCTGCCTCAGAAAACAGTAGAGCAGAATAGCGGTTTGGATGCAAAGAGCCAAACGTGTTCACAAGAATACAAAGCTATAACAAAAAAAAATTGGGATTTCTACAAAAATTGCAGGTGCAAGAGTGATGGTGACACTAGAAGTATTGTAGCATTTGATTACTTTCTTTTCTAGGGTGCTTTCCTCAAGGGGGTTTCAATCTTTCAAATTTTGTCTGTCACCACTTGGCCAGCTGTACTTAATCATTGCATTCATGGATAGAAGAGAAATGTGCCAAATCTAGAGATGCCAATTGCTGGAAAATGCTTATGGATCAACTTTTCCATTTTATCTCTTCCTTTGTTCCCTTTCCTCAACAAGTTTGTGTTAAATCACTTCACAACATTGTGCCAATAAAATTTGTGGCAAATCATTATTTCCTCCCTTACTCCCTACTCTTTCTCCCCCCCCCCCCCCCCCCATCCCCCCCACCCCTCTCCTTCCATGTTCCAATTCCCTCTATATTTATTAGATCTCTGGTCTAATCTAAGTCTTGGTTGGCTTAAACATCCATGTTGTGGGCGCTATTTCCCCCAAAATGCCCGGCGATTGGAGAATCCTGCCCGAGATCAATGGGCGTTCCCACTGTCCGCGTCTCGCCCGTGATGATCTTGGGGCAGGCGGGGCAGAAGATTCCAGCCTTCTGTAATTTTGGGCTAGTTTGAATGATATTTCCCGCTGGCTTTTTGGGTGAGATCAAGATCTGTATTCACTCACATTTAGTCATTTCTTTGGGCTCGAGAGGTTTCTCATCAATCAAGCCCACACTTTGCCTCTGCAATGTCCTCCTGGATCTGGGACACCTGTATTAGTGACTTGGACATGATATCCAGGCCCTCAGCCATGGATGTCACAAATTGAGCCATACCTTAGACAGCATCACAGAAGATGTGGATTTTGTGCTCCAGGTTATCCACTGCAGTTGCCATGTTGATCTCAGTGCCATGCATGGTCAGCAACATCTCCTGTGCCAGAAGAGTTTGGGACTCCAGTCAGCTATGCAGCCGCTGGAATGTACCTGATATTCTCTCCTATCAGCTGCATTGGCTCTGAGAGAATCCTGTCCAGAGGCTCGACATCTTACGGGACCCAGTTGAGTACTGGGATACAGCAGACCTCTGACTGCCATCTCCGTTGGATGTTCCTGCCTCCAATTGATGTGTATCAGCAACTGTGTTGTTCTCCCTAGACTGTGCCCCATGAAGCCTGTCCACTAATATGACCCACCGAGGTGTATGTCTCTGTCTTGGGGAATGTGGGGGTGATGGCTTTGCATCACCATCAGATGGGAATCCTGCAAGTCATTGGACATGTGGTAAGTGAGAGGAAAGGATCATTTTGTCTGACATTTACTGCTCACATGAGACAGGTCATCCAGATAAAGGGGCACTGGACCCTCACCTCTGGCGTATACCAACCTCGCTGGTGGTGACTGCTCTCACCTTGGTCAACCCTGTGATCTCTAGGGTCTGTTCTTCATATCATGGGGGGGGGAGACTCTGGTCTCTGTGACAACCCCCCCCCCCCCCATCTTGTCCCTTCCTGTTTATTATGGACTATCTTCTCCTGCAGGGACACAGAGAGGGCATTATTAGCCACACCTTTGATGGGTTTGGGGGGGGGGTCAAAAACAGGTGACATGTGTGGGCACCTGGACATGAAGGGGTTGTACTGGTGGGTGCTGAGGAACAAGCATGAAGATCGGTGTGGGGAGGGTACAATGTGTCAGCCACCGATCTGTGGGGAGGACGTGGTTTGGTATTTGAAAGGTGGCAGGAGGAACTGATGCCAGGCGAGAGATAGTAACTTATACTTGCAGCTCGGTGGAGGACGTTTGTCATCTTCCAACATTAGACAGTGGTCCTACTGGTCATGCTGACTGCACTGACGGCTGCTGCCACTGCCTCCCAGGCGGCATTTGCTGGCGTTGCTGTTGGGCCTCCGACCCCCTCGGGGGAACAGGGAACAGGGTGTTCCATATAGCATGGGTGTCAAGAAGCCTGGCCATGTCATTGCCAAAGCGAGGAGCAGATCTGCGCACTGCCATTCTTGTGGAAGTGAGTGGTGAGGGAACATTTAAAAGCAGTTCCTCCTTGATAGCAGCGAGATGCTGAGTTGTGAATCAGGTGGCGAGACGGCCAGTAATGGCGAGATTGATGTGGAGGCGTTTTTGGCTAAGTGCCATTGAATACAGGCTACGATCTCGCCAATGCGGCTGTCGAGGAACGCTCTGCCATATGCGCCCAAAATTACACTTAGAAATTTTTCTGTTGAGTCATGCCCTATAATTATCGCATGATGAATTTGGGGCACGTTATATTAATACAAATAAAAGTGCATTTGTTTTTGCAATTTAAGCAAAATCGTTGTACATTTAAATTAACTGTGTCCAAAGCTTTTCCAACTTTCTGAAACTGCAGACAGTTCTTTATAAATCTACCTCTTTGTTTATTTGCATTTCTGGCACATGTGAAATATGTTAAGACTTTGACTAAGTAGAGAGCTGTATAAATAATAGGACATGATTGTCACTCCTGGTCCTATTTAATTTTGTTCAATGCTGCTAACTGTATGAGTCCTGCACTATAGGAACAATTTCTAGGAAATTACAGAACCTGCATGTTCTAGCAACTAAAATCATTGAATCACTACAGTGCAGAAGGAGGCCATTCGGCCCATTGAGTCTGCACTGACTCTATGAAGAAATACACTACCTCGGCCCAATCCAATCCCCCACACTATCGCATAATCCCACCTAGGGGTAATTTGGCATAGCCAATTCACCTAATCTTTGGACTGTGGGAGGAAACTGGAGCACCCGGAGGAAACATACGCAGACTGGAGGAGAACGTGCAAACTTCACACAGACAGTCACCTGAGGTCGGAATTGAACCCAGGTCCCTGGCGCTGAGGCAACAGTGCTAACCACTGTGCCACCGTGCCGCCCAAACTGTTTGGAGTTTCTTTCTTAAACAAAACAACATTTCTTAGTAGGATTATATACTTTTAATTACACTCAAATACTTTCCACTGTGGTCTTAATGGGTGTCTTTATGCACCAATGTAGGTTTTCTGCAGTTCTAAAGCTAATGTGAACCAAGAGAGTGAATGATCCTACCCCCTTCATTGCCCGAGTGGTAATCTAGCAGCACTGATCGCCATGGATTACAATAGACTGAAAATTGGATATGTTCTATAATGGGTGATTGGTGGCTTCAGTAGACCTCTGGCCAGTAGTGAAGATGAAAATTTAACCCCAAGGTGTTAGATCAGCAATTTGGCCCCGATTGCATTTTGATAGCCTAAGCAATGAGTTTTGTTTTAAAAATTAGACTTCAGGTCCCTGACTGTGTGGTATAAAAGTGATCTTTCAGAAGTTCTGGATTTGGAGCTTTTCAGCCTTCATCAAGTTGTCTTTCATAAGACAATTTTTGTAAATGGCTACTTTCACCAAATTACCCCCTCCCCAAATATAATTGTGCTCCAGATGTATCATCACACCATCAAACTGATGGAGTAAAAATTGACCTTTCAAAGAGAAATTAAGATTCGGTTTCAAAAAGCCCAATGTATGTTAGCTTTCCAGAAGCACAGCAAACTTGTCCATTTTGCATTGTGCATCACTCAAAATGCACTTTAAATGGATATTCAAAAATTGCATGAATTTCAACATGTATAAATGTGAGGTAGTGCATTTTGGTAAGAAGAGTGCAGCTGTCACTTACGCCTTGGGGGGGGGGGGGGGGGTTAAAGAGCCTAAATGGGATATCAGAACAAAGGAATACAGCAGCAATACACCACAAAAAATGTAAGCAAATCTGATCGTTTCTAGAGGAATTCAAAACCGAGAAGTTATGTTCAACTCATGTCAAACCTTGGTCAGACAATATTTAAAAGTACTGCGCATAGTTCTGGTCTCCATGTCCCGAAAATCCTAAAGTAGTACTGAAATGGAATTGTTAAAATATCAGAATTGGAGGGTCATCGTCAGGAAAAATTGAACAGATTGGGGCTCCTTTCTTAACTAGAAATGAGGAGACAAAAACAGAACCTGGAAGAATCTTCAAAATTATGAAGGGGTTCGATGGGGTCATGTAGAGATGGTCGCAATTAAATCCAATAAAGAATTTGGAGCAACTTTGTTCCTCAGTGGTGTTGCTAACTTTGGTTGGCTCTTAACTCGTTGCTCGTTGAATCTTTACTTAATTTGCTCTGTTTCTATAACCTTTGCTCTAGAGTCGCCAGGTATCTTTATGATACCGCCACGAGGTTCAAGTTCAAGTACTGATCAATAACTCAACACACCAATTAGTAAGATTCAAATCAAAACACATTTATTATAAACAGTCAATCACTACTCATGCATAAAACTCTACTTACTAGACTATCTCTAACACTAAAAGGCCTGTACTTAGCTTTGGAACTGGCCCACCAGGTCAGGGGAACAAATGCCTTTCGTTCGATTCGGAGTCTGCAGGATTCAAAACCTGGTATGGGCTGGTAGCTAGGAGCGCCTATCTCGTAGCGTGCGTTGACTGGAGACTTACTTGGTTGGTGCGGCGGCTAGGCAGGTCACTGTCAAGGGTTGTTTCGCACTGCTGAGTGACCCTGCCAAGAAGAACAAATTGAACTTGGGGACTCTACCTTAGGCCACAGGGGCTTTGTGCCGTTCGGGGCAGACCCCGTATCTGGTTCCAAGTGATTGGACTACGTTCCGATCACTTGGATCGATTTCTCCAATACTGGAGCCGTTCCCTGATCGCTGGGCGGTCCCCGAGTGTCCGTTGGCCTTCCTTTGTCTTGGCTCCTGCTGGCGCCGAGGAGTCTGGCTTGGCCTTATTCACCTCACATGTTTCAATTGTTCCCGGGGATCGCTCATTAGTATGCAGGTGGCTGTAAGTTTCAGTGCTGTCTGGGTTTCTGCAAGTTCTAATACACAGGAAACTTTGCACCTGCTAGTTTTTCCTGGCTTAGCTGAATTTCCCTGCATTCTTTGCGGACGTCCATTTTAAGTTGGGAAGTGGCCAACCCAGGTGGCTACAGTGGTGAGAATGTGGTGCTTTCTGCCACATGGAGTGGTTGTGACCAATGGCAAGGATGCATTTGAGGGGAAGCTGGATGATTATGTGAGGGGGAAAAAAAGAATAGAGTGAGATTTAGTAAATAAAGCTTGTGTAAAGCCTAAATATTAACATGGACCAGCCACTTAACTTGAATGGCCTTTTTTCTGTGCTGTAAATTCTATCTTTTAATGTAAATATTCACCAAAGCTAATGCATTGCAAAGAAATATTTCAAGCTTGTCAATTAAAGCATATACAGGGGGCGGGACATTTTGATGGCGTCCGCCCTGAGACCCGAAATTCCCGCCTGAAGCCAACAGACCTTTAAATGGTCTGTCAAATTTTCCATCCCTCACGTAATGACTCCCATGGTGATGGGACCGGAAAGTTTATTCAAATTTTTACATATTTTCGACAAACCCCCCATTGCAGAAAAAAGAAAAACAAAGAACACATAAAGAAACAGCTTACAACTACATCACGAATTCCCCCAATATACAAACCCCCCATTGAGCAATAATAAACACAGTAGAAAACACAAAGTACCCCCCCCCCTCTGGGTTGCTGCTGCTGCTGAGCACCTCCTAACGACCCGCTAAAAAGTCTAGGAACTGTTGCCACGGCCTGAAGAACCCTTCCACAGACCCTCTCAAGGCAAATTTTACCCTCTCCAATTTAATGAACCCTGCCATATCGCTGATCCAGGCTTCCATGCTCGGGGGCCTCGCATCCTTCCACTGTAGCAGAATCCTCCGCCGGGATACCGGGGATGCAAAGGCCAGAATACCGGCCTCTTTCGCCTCCTGCACTCCCGGCTCGTCCGATACCCCAAATAGTGCTAACCCCCAGCTCAGCTTAACCTGGGTATTCACCACCTTGGACATCGTCCTCGCAATACCCCACCAGAACCCATCCAGCGCCGGGCACGCCCAGAACATATGGGTATGATTTGCTGGGCTCCCGAGCACCTCCCACACCTGTCTTCCACCCCAAAGAACCTGCTCAGCCTCACCCCTGTCATATGCGCTCTGTGAAGAACCTTAAATTGTATCAGGCTAAGCCTGGCACAAGAGGAGGAAGAATTAACCCTACCCAGGGCGTCCGCCCAGGAACCCTCGTCTATCTCTTCCCCAAGCTCCTCCTCCCATTTACCCTTTAGCTCCTCCACAGAGGTCTCCTCCTCCTCCTGCATCTCCTGCTAGATTGCTGAGACCCTGCCCTCTCCAACCCACACCCCCGAGAGCACCCTATCCTGGATCCTAAGTGCTGGAAGCAGCGGGAACTCCCTCACCTGCCGTCTTACAAACGCCCTTACCTGCATGTACCTGAAGGCATTTTCGGGGGGAAGCCCGAATTGTTCCTCCAGCGCCCCAAGGCTCGCAAACATCCCATCTAAAAACAGGTCCCCCTTCCTTCTAATTCCTGCCCTGTGCCAGCTCAAGAACCCTCCATCCATTCTCCCCGGGACGAACTGATGGTTCTCCCGGATCGGGGACCAAACCGAAGCCTCTACCTCACCCCTGTGGCGCCTCCACTGCCCCCAGGTTTTCAGAGTCGCCACCACCACCGTCTCGTGGTGTACCTAGTCGACGGGAGCGGCAGCGGTGCTGTCACCAGCGCTCCCAGACTCGTGCCCACACAGGACGCCATCTCCAACCTCTTCCATGCCGCCCCCTCCCCCTCCATTACTCACTTGCATTTCATCGCCACATTGGCAGTCCAATAATACCCACACAGATTAGGTAACGCTAACCCTCCTCTGTCCCTACTCCGCTCCAGAAACACCCTTCTCACCCTCGGGGTCTTTTTCGCCCACACGAATCCCATGATGCTCCTACTGACCCACTTAAAAAAGGCCTTGGATCAGGATGGGGAGGCACTGGAATATAAAAAGGAACCTCTGGAGCATTGTCACCTTCACTGACTGTACCCTACCCGCCAAGGAGAGTGGCAGCATATCTCACCTTTTAAACTCCTCCTCCCATTTTTTCCACCAGCCTCGTCAAGTTGAGCTTGTGTAGGGCCCCCAAGCTCCTGGCCACCTGGATCCCCAGATACCGAACACTCCTTTCCGCCCTCTTCAGTGGAAGCTCGTCTATCCCCCTTCCCTGGTTCCCTGGGTGTATTAAGAAGAGCTCACTCTTCCCCACGTTGAGCTTATACCCGGAAAAGTCCCCAAACTCCCTGAGGATCCGCATCACCTCCGGCATCCCCCCCCACTGGGTCCACCACATACAGTAACAGGTCATCGGCATACAACAAAACCCGGTGTTCCTCCCCCACCCTCCCCTGGACCAGCCCCCTCCAGTTCCTGGACTCCCTTAGAGCCATAGCCAAAGGCTCAATTGCCAGGGCAAATAGCAAGGGGGATAGGGGGCACCCCTGCCTCGTCCCCCGGTACAGCCGAAAGTATTCCGACCTCCTCCGATTCGTGGCCACACTCGCCACCGGGGCTTCGTAAAGAACTAATGAACCCCTCCCCGAACCCAAACCTCCTCAACACTTACCAGAGGTACCCCCCCGCACCCTCTCGAAGGCCTTCTCCGCGTCCATCGCCCCCACTATCGCCGCTTCCCCCTCCACTGTAGGCATCATGATTACGTTAAGGACTCTCTGCACATTGGTATTCGGCTGTCTTCCCTTAACAAAACCCGTCTGGTCCTCGTGAATCACCCCCGGGACACAGTCCTCAATTCTGGTAGCTAACACATTCGCGAGCCCAGCAGGTCCATGTACTTCCGGTAAAATTCCACTGGGAACCCATCTGGCCCGGTGCCTTCCCAGCCTGCATAGTCCCCAGCCCCTTAGCCAGCTCCTCCAGCCCTACCAGTGCCCCAAGCCCAGCCACCTGCTCCTCCTCCACCCTCGGGAACCTCAGTCGATCCAAAAATCGACGCATTCCCCCCACTCCTCCGTCGGGGGCTCAGAGCTATACAGCCCCTCATAAAAGCCTCTAAATACCCCATTTATTCCCACCGCACTCCGCACCGTGTTCCCCCCTTTATCCCTAACTCCCCCAATCTCCCTCGCTGCCTCCCGCTTCCGAAGCTGGTGTGCCAACATCTGGCTAGCCTTCTCCCCGTACTCATACACCGCCCCTTGCGCTTTCATCCGCTGCACCTCTGCCTTCTTGGTGGTCAACAGGTCGAACTCGGCCTGGAGGCTTCGTCGCTCCTTGAGTAGTCCCTCCTCGGGGACCTCTGCATACCTCCTATCCACCCTTAAAATCTCCCCCACCAATCTCTCCCTCTCTCTCCTCTCCTCCTTCTCCTTGTGGGCCCTAGTGGAGATTAGCTCTCCCCTAATCACCGCCTTCAACGCCTCCCAGACCACCCCCACCTGCACCTCCCCATTATCGTTAGCTTCTAGATAGCTTTCAATGCACCCCCAGATCCGCCCGCTCACCACCTCACTCGCCAGCAAGCCCACATCCAGGTGCCACAGCAGGCACTGGCCCCTCTCCACCCCTAGCTCCAGCTCCACCCAATGCGGGTCATGATCTGAGATGGCTATGGCCGCATACCCCGTGCCCTCCACCCTCGGAATTAGTGCCCTGCTCATAACGAAGAAGTCTATCCGGGAGTAGGCTTTATGGACGTGGGGGAAAAAAAGAAAATTCCCTGGCCCCCGGTCTGACAAACCTCCATGGGCCCACTCCTCCCATCTGGTCCATAAACCCCCTCAGCACCTTGGCTGCTGCTGGCCTCTTACCCGTGCTGGACCTGGAGCGGTCCAATGCTGGATCCAGTACCGTGTTAAAGTTCCCCCCCCCCCCATTATCAAGCTCCCTGCCTCCAGGTCCGGAATCCGGCCCAACGTGCGCTGCATAAATCCGGCATCGTCCCAATTCGGGGCATATACATTCACTAATGCACTCCCTGCAGCTTACCACTCACCATCACATACCAACCTCCATTGTCTGCCACGATGTCCAGCGCCTCAAACGACACCCGCTTCCCCACCAAAATCGCCACCCCTCGATACTTTGCGTCCAACCCAGAGTGGAAAACCTGCCCTACCCACCCCTTTCTCAACCTGACCTGATCTGCCACCCTCAAATGCGTCTCCTGGAGTATGACCACATCTGCCTTCAGGTGCGCGAACACATGGGCCCTCTTGACCGGCCCGTTCAGGCCTCTCACATTCCAAGTTATCAGCCGGATCAGGCCCCCCCCCCCCCCCCCCCCCCCCCTGCCGATTAGCCATCCCCTTTCCTAGGCCAGCCTTGTGCCCGCACTCTCCATTTCCCCCCAGCGGCAGACCCCCGTCCCGACTCTCTCTCCGAGCTCCAGCTCACCTTTGGCCAATGCAGCATCAACCCAGTCTTTCTCTCTCTTCTCTTCCCCCCCCTCCCTAGCTGCGTTGCTCCGCCCACAGCACTCCCGTAAGTCTGCTGACCCCGGCCACTCCCGCCACTCCATCGACCCCCCCAGTGTGGTAGTCTCTCCTCCACCACCCGCCCCCCCCTGTCCATCAGCGGGCGCTCCTCTCCAACACCGCCCTTCCCCCCCCCCCCCCCCCCCCCGGCCCTGCCCCCACTCCTTCCCTAGCGTGGGAAAAAGCCCGCGCTTTCCATCAGACCGGCCCCGCCCTCTCTGGCGCAGCTCCCTTTTGCGGCCTCATCCCAGCTCCCCCACCTCGGACCTCCCATCTCCCCTCCCCCCAACGGGGCCCCGTCCTTCCAACCACCGACGCCTACACTCTCACAAAACCCCCACTTCGAACCAATTCACCCTACCCCACCCAGCACCCAAGGAAACAATACAGAACCGAATACAACATCCCCCAAAGCACAGTAACCACAGTAGACCCCCGCGACCTCCCCTCACAACCGACCCTCAGTCACTGTCCAACCTTTTGGCCTGAATAAAGATCCACGCCCCCTCCGGCGTCTCAAAGTAATGGTGTCGGTCCTTAAACGTGACCCGCAGTTGTGCCGGCTGCAGCATCCCGAATTTCACCCCCTTCCGATGCAGAACCGCCTTAGACCGATTTGTACCCGGCCCTCTTGGCCACCTCCATGCTCCAGTCCAGGTATATACGGACCTCTGCATTCTCCCACCTGCTGCTCCGCTCCTTCTTTGCCCACCTTCGGACACACTCCCTGTCCACCAAGCGGTGGAACTGCACCAATACCGCCCGTGGCGGCTCGTTAGACTTGGGCCTCCTCGCCAGGACTCGGTGGGCCCCATCCAGCTCCAGGGGCCTCGGGAAGGCACCCGCGCCCATCAACGTGTTCAGCATCGTGACCACATATTCTCCAGCATCCGACCCCTCCACTCCCTCCGGGAGACCCAGAATCCGCAGATTCTTCCTCCTCGACCGATTCTCCATGTCCTCGAACTTCTACTGCCATTTCTTATGCAGCGCCTCCACCTTCACCGCCAGGCCCAATATCTCGTCCTCATTCTCCGAGGCCTTCTGCCGCACCTCCTGGATCGCCACCCCTTTGGCCTTCTGGGTCTCGACCAGCTTGTCGATTGAAGCCTTCATCGGCTCCAGCAGCTCTGCTTTCAGTTCCATGATGCAGCGCTTGAGAAACTCCTGCTGCTCTTGCGCCCACGCCGCCATCTTGGCTTTCCTTCCTCGCACTTTTCGCTGCACCAGAATTACTTTTTTCACCGCTCCACTCCTGGTCCAATCCATACAGTGCTGGGGAAATCGTACTGTCACCTTCCCACACTGGGAACCGTTGAACAAATGCCGCTGGGGCCCCTCAAAAGAGCCCAAAAGTCCGTTTCTTGCGGGAGCTGCCGAATGTGCGACTTAGCTCAGCATAGCCGCAACCGGAAGTCAATCTTTTTATTATTTTAAACACCTCAGAAAGAGCACCCCTCATAGTCTAAAGTCAAGGGAATGCAATTTTTACAATCTTTTCTCATAGTTAGACCGTGTATTATTCTGTTGAACTGCATTAGAGTCCCTCCAAGGCCAACGTAGACTTCATTGAATAAAGATAGGATCTGACCAAGATTGTACCATTGAAGCATAGCTTCCTTTTGTATTCAAACTTTCTTGATATGAAGGCCAACATTTCATTAGTGTTTTTGATTACTTCTGGTAGATGTACACTAGTCAATAGTGTGCCTGGGCACCAAAATCCCTTTGATACTCGAGTTCTTAGTCTCTCATCACTAACTTGTCTATCTTGAATCCAGTGTGGGTAACTTTATGCCTGCCCACATTGGACTCCATCTGCCACTATTGTCTACTTATTCAATCTGGTCAATATCCATTGGCTGTTCCCACCTATACAATTAGTTGTGCTTCCTAATTTACTGTCATTTGCAAACATGGATATAAAACAATCTAGGAACATTCCAATAACGTCTCACCAATTGGAGGATATTTATTGTATCCTTACTTTGACTTGCCACCTCTCAACTAATTGCTAACCCATTTCACAAGTTAGTCTTCAATTCCATGTGTTTTCATTTCTACGGGAGCTTTATGAGAGCTAATTGAGTGCTAATCTTTATTGCAGAACTCATTCCGGTATCTTTTGCAAATTCAATATTCGGGTGACCTATGAAATTGTCTCAATTATATTAATATAAGAACTGAACACTATTGACATGATCCACCTGTAACAAATCTGGCCTTGGATTCTGATCCGTTCATGTTGATCAAAATGCTCAGACACTCTGATAATAGTTTCCAGTAAGACAGCATAACCGACAGGTTGGCAGTTTCCAGGTTTCTCATTCACTATTGTCTTAAATAATGGAGTAGTATTTGCATAACAAGACTGACCGGCAATGGATAATTTGCAAGTCAGTTTGTACTGTCAGCTTGTCTTAACATGCCTCAGAGTTAGATTAACTGCAGAGGTAAATCTTGATCTACAGAGCCATCCTGTTGCAGACAGTTTACAGTAGCAACAAAAGATAACCGTGGACTTCCCTTCTAACTGTAAATAAAAATTTGGCACAATACCCCTTTCCAGAGTTTTTGAACATAAAGGGATATTTGTCATTCAGGATTTGATGCTTCACAAAGCTTCTTAGTGTTTGATTTCATGGCAGCTTTATTTAAGCTAGATTGTTCATGAAATTAATGTATAATGTCAGAATCGTCCAGAAGTTGTCATTTCAGCCCTCTTTCTATTTTGAGTTTGAGAATAGAGACAGCCTCTCCTTTTAGGGACGCTTCACTAAATAAAGTGCGCATCTGGAGGGCAGATGGGTGAAAGAAACCAATCTGCTTATGACCTCCCAGCATGCGCTGCACAAAGTGTAAACAACATTTGCACTGAATTTACAGGGTAAATACAAATGCATTTTTTTCCCTTTGACTACTTTCCTATTTATTTATCTGTAAATTTCCACTTCCAACTGTCTTGTTGAAGAGTTTTGGGTGACACTGTTCTTTCATTGTTTGACTGGAGGCTGGAAATGCCACTTGGAATTGTAAAGAAGATTAAAATATTTTTTAAATATACCTGTACAAGTAATTCTGCATCTGGTGCATGTCTGCACAATGTTTTGAAAGTGTATGATATGCCTTGTGATTTTTAGAACAGGGATGTTTAATCAATTGGGAAAGGAAGTAACTCAAAATTACTTCATTAAATAGAAAAATCTCTTTTTTGAAAAAAACAACTGATGAACAGCTGATAACTATCACATCTGATCCTTTTCACTACCCTAAGTTCTCTAAGGGCCATGATTGTTCTCCACTCTCTACACTATTTAACTATAATTTCTTGTATTAAAAAAACAAAATTAACATACCAAAAATATATAGCAATACTTAGCAACAAACTCATCTACTCATAGTAACTCAATGGACTTCATAGCCATCCAAGGATCTCCTATTTCTTTTGGGAGCTGATGTCTGCCCTTGCTCCAATCTGAGAATTTGAAGCCCCTAATTGTATATGGAAGTTACATGTGATCTTTTGGGCTTCTCATCACAATCTCTAGCTAAACTCAGAGTTGTACAGTGTTGGAGAAAATCACAAGATGTGAAGAGACATCCAAAAAAAATTGGTGGAAATAAAGCACAGTTGGAAAGAAATATTTGTTCTCTGTGAAAATGCCACAGAAGTTCAACTAATCTATATCATGTATTAAACTTTAATCCCTTTCTTTGTTAATCATGTATTGGCTTGTTTTTAAGATTGAGTAATGTTTTTGTGAAAATGCTAACACTTCTTATGACTTTTAAAA